>NC_062285.1:110445135-110748165 GCF_902655055.1 Lutra lutra
AATATTATATTTGGCATCTTACTGTATTATAAATCCAGTTTTATTCTAATACATAAAACATGAAAAGCCACTAACATACATAAAACATGAAAAGCCACTAACATTTGCATAAATGAATATGATACATCTGAAAACAGCACATAGAGTGTTTCTAAGTTCTAGAAAGCATATAATCAACATGTGCTTTATGTGGTTGTGCCTGACCACCATTTTTCCTTCCTCTCCAAATATTATGCCATTCATGTACTGTTCCTAGGAGCCAGAATTTCACCTGAGTCAAAATTGAAGTGAAACATTTCATGTGACTTTTCACTTATGACATATCCCTACCAGCACTTTAGAGCGAGAGACCCCTCTAGTAGATCTGGACCAACCACCTGCAGAAAGGACCATAAGGACTCTAGAGCTCCGTGAAGAACTCACGGAGCAGCAGGAAAAGACTGCCATGACTGGTAAGTTCTGCTCTACACTGAGAGCTTAGAGTAAGGGCTTCTCTGGCCCTTGTCTGTCATCTTTGCCTTCAGACAGTAGCTGGCCAAGGTGCTACAGGAAGGACATCCTTTCTAGGGAAGTTATGAGAAAAGTGAATTAATTCAATTATATAACAACCTTTTTATTTCAATGTTTATTTTTACCCTGACTGAGCATATCTTCATAGCATCCTTACATTTTAGGTATTGGCATAACCACTTTTCCAATGCAAAAGGAAAGATGAGAAACTACTTCGTCTATGCTTTCTTTATGGAAGCCTGAATGCATCTACCAGGGGTAACGAAGAGAGTAAATGAAAAAGCTTTTTTTTTTTTTTAGTGTCATTGTGATTTCCTAAAAATAATTTTGTCTTGAAAAAACTGTAATAGAAACTTCAAACTTGTTTATGGTCCTCATAGAATTGTTCTAGATCAGCATTGTAGAGTACAAATAAAATGTGAGCCACATACATAATTATAAATTTGCTGGCAGTTCTTTACAAATGTAAAACATTGATAAAATTAATGTATTTTATTTAACCCAATACCTCTGGTACATTTTTTTCATCAAATAGAATTATATGGACATTATCTTACAGGAGAAACAAAACAAAACAAAACAAAACAAATTTCAGCTATCCTAGCCCCTAAAATTAACATGTTTGGGGAAAAATAAAATGGTATAAAAATAAGATGGTTTCTGACTGATATGTATCACAGACATAGTAAGGGTAGATCTGTTTCTCATCTCTCTCTGAATCATTCAGATTTTGTCTAGCCATGGACTTTCTATTAACTTTGAAATGAATCCAGTGCTTAGAATAACTCAATATAATACATAAAAGAAAGTAAGAAGTCAGCACAACAATTTTGTTCTGTTCAGTACATGTTCTGGAATGAAGCATACAGAAGAAAGTGAAGAGAACATATTCTTTGTAATCTGTCTTATGTTCTTTTTTTTAAAAGATTTTATTTATTTATTTGAGATAGAGAATGAACCGGACAGGAGAGCATAAGCCTGGGGAGGGGCAAAGGGAAAGGGAGGGACAGATTCCCTGCTGACCCTGGAGCCCCACATGGGACTGGATCTCAGGACCCTGGGATCATTATCTGAGCCAAATCTGTCCTATGTTCTAATCCTCACTCTGATATGTCATCTTTAAATCTTTTTTTAAAAATTTTTTTTGATTTATTTATTCGACACAGAGAGAGAGAGATCACAAGTAGGCAGAGAGGCAGGCAGAGAGAGAGGGGGAAGTAGGCTCCCCACTGATCAGAGAGCTGGATATGGGGATCGATTCCAGGACCCTGAGATCATGACCTGAGCCGAAGGCAGAAGCTTAACCCACCGAGCCACCCTAGGTGCCCTGATATGTCATCTTAGACAAGTAAACAAGCTCTATGAGTCTCCTTGCTTATCACTAAAGTAGGCTTACAACTCCTAGGGTGCTATGAAGTCAGGTGACAAAGTATATGAGAAACCCTTGGCTCAGTACTTTGGGTATCATAAGTACTCAATAAATGCTGACTTGGCAAAGAAAATCTTTCCAGACCCATCTTCCAAAATTAAGCCAAAAATTGGATTGATTCTGCATACCTTATTTAGCAAGTATTTCTATGAAATAATGGAAAATATTTTAAAAAGATCTTTAAAACTGGCTTCTCTAAATTTGCCTCAAAATGACAGTAGAATTTTATTTTTCAAATACATATATATTGAAAAAAAAACACTTTCATATTGAGTATTCTCCACCGAATGTATACAGAATACTTTGGAAATGTAAAAGGCATACATTTCTAAAAGCATGTAGTTTATTTCTTCACATGGACAAGTAAAACATGTATTTCTAGAAAATAGGTTAATACGCCAGAACCAGAATTCTGTAGGCAGTGCTCTATACTCCAAAATGGAACCATAACATGTTTCCATTATCAAGTCCCAAAAGGGATGCCAGGTAACTGGCTAGATGGGCGCACATGCTCTATTCTCTCATATTTCTCCACTTCTCATCCCCTCCCCATCAAAGGGAAATATTGGCTCATTGTCTCTCTAGGAAGACAAAGAAAAGCATAACCATCCCTTGGTTTTATCTCTTTTTTAATCTTTATTCATTTTTTGATTAATAAGAAACTTGTTTTTTTTTAAATCTTCATGAATTTAAACTAACTTCAAAAGATGAGTGTTAGTTAGAATGTTAGTGTTAGTGTTAGTGTTAGAAGTTAGATCCAATAAACAACAGTATAAGGAACTTCTATTTTAGCATCCCAAGAGGAACAAAAAATGTTTTGAGTATGTGAAGTATTAGTTTCAAATGAGAATGGACAGGAAAAGAGTGCTTTCACATTCTATTTAATTGGCCTCAAAAGATGAATTGATATTGAGGAAAGCATTTTAGGCAAAGGATACAGACTGAATAGATACCTGGAGACAGCTAACAGTGACATGTCCAGGGAATGGAAAGAACAATCCAGAGACTGGATTATTGGACAGAAAAGAGAGAGCCTGGTGAGAGAGACAGAGAGAGACAATGACATTGAGAAATGTCATTGGGAAGTAGGATTGGATAAAGTACCCTGAGATCTGTCCTACCTGTAGATTTTAGATGGAAAATGCTATGTGATGGTTTTCAAAAATAGGAAGGCAATGTTATTATTACCAATAATTACTGGGATAACCTCAAAACAGACATGATCAGGGAAAGTTTTAATTTGATTCAAATATGACATGATAGCAATAAAGTTACTTCCACCAAAGTCTGTTGAGAGTTGGTTTCACATATGCTGATATACTTCAATCTGAGCGAGGCTGCTTCCGAGTATAGACATGGGCTGTACTCTCTGCAGAAGCTCCTACCACAGGAACATGGATACGGACAGTGGTATCCTGAACGAGCTGCTCTGCTCCAGGGAGAGTGTTCCATGAAGCTTCAGGAACACGGTGCTGAGACTTCTAAGTCTAATAATGGCTAGAAAAAGCTAGAATTCCTATTTACTCTGAATATATTAGAATCAAAGAACGATGAAGGTCTCTGTCCTAGTTGGCTTGGGTTCCTATAACAGAATACCATAGAGTAGGAGGCTTAAACAAGAAACATTTAATGCTTACAATTCTGGAGTCTTCAATTCTGAGATCAGGGTGCCAGTATGGTCAAGGGGCCTCTTCCTGGTTTACAGGTGGCCATCTTCCTGCCATATTCTCTCATGGTATGGATTGAGACTTCCCATCTCTTCATCCCTGTGTAAGAGCATTAATCTCATCATGAGGGCTCCACTCTCAGGACCAAAAATAAAACCCTAATCACCTCCTAAAGGCTCCACTTCCAAATAGTGTCACAATGGGAATTAAGGTTCCAACATACAGATTTTGAGGGGATCATTCCGTCCATAGCAGTGTCTTAGAAACCATGTAGTTTATTTAATTGATTTGTATCAATTGTATATTCTTTTTTCAATTCATGGTTTACAATAGGAATATTCTAACAAGAGAAGCTGAGACTTTAAAAGGTAACTGTATTTGTTTGAGGTGTATGCAAATAGATGGTTATTAATAGACCGGGGAACAGGAAAATTTGTTAGAGGTAATACCTATGTTTACAACCTGATGGAATTGTAGTTTGCAGCAAGCACACTTGCCTCAAACTAGTACACACATGTCAGGACATAGAATCCTTGTGGAGATTTGTTTCTCATGTGTGATCCTCTCTCTTTCTTAAATAATCGTAATTGCATGTTTCATTTTTTCCAATTTATGTAGTTGAATTTTCTTTTTTTAAAGTTACATTTCATTCTATAACACCACTCATTTATTTTTGTTGTGTCCATAATCTTTACTAAGCGCTTTCCCATTCTGAATTTTAAAAGTCATAACAGTAAACACACAGTGCTTCTAATATGGCCAGGCATTCTCCCTAAAGGTCTAGATACATTAATTCTTTTTATATTTACTCTCATCTGTTGAGATAGGTACTAGTCCTAGCCCCCTTCTAGGGAAGATGATACTGAATCATAAAAGGTTACATACCTTCTCAGCATCACACAACCAGCAGGTGGTAAATGTGGACCTAAACCATGTGAATCTGAATCTAGTCTGTATTTTCCCACATGAAACAAATACACACACACCCATTACCACAGACACTGTGTGTAACCACCTAGCCAAAACTGTTATCAATAGGTAATTGAAAAAGCTATCTAAATAATAAAAATGTGGGCAGGCCAGAATGATACTATGGTAATCTGACAGAAAACATTTGCTTTCAAAACGTAGTCTTTAATTTCAGCTCATTATTAAAGGAAAATATGGAAAAAGTTATTTTTTCCTTAGAGAAAATTAATCCTAATTTGGAAATTAATAGTCCAGTAATTGGGGGTGATGGAAACTTCAGAGAGATAATGATATGGTAAGCATGAAGGATGCCGTCTGGAAGCTTTGATTTGCAAGAGACAACACAGATTTACCTATGTCAAGTCTCTTGCCCAGAGTATGCAGCTTTGGGAATCTGCTCACTTTTTAGTCACAGAGAACTTTCATTGTTAAAAATCTTGCTTTTTGCATAAAAAATCTTGTCTTCTAACTGAAGCCCATCCATCTAGTTCTATCGCTGAATAAATGTAATCAGACTTTTGCACATCTTCTCTTAGCTAAAAATCACTAACTCCTTTAACCATTCTTTGCATGACAACTTTTCCAAATCCTCTTTGACTCACCCACTGAATGGCTAGAAGAGCTCAAAATGATCAGTTTCTCTAGTTTCCAGAGCACTTTTCAGTTCTGGAGATTTCTGCATAACACAGTGTACAGTGGGGATTAATCTTTCTCTGTGTGTGATGCTTCACTTCTGCTAATGTAATGTAGGAGAAGTTTGTTCTAACTACCTTAGCAGCTAAATCATGCAGTGCATTTAAAATATCCTCAGATATTTATTGTTTGGTCCCTTATAAGCTCTGCTTGCCCTCTTCTATATTTATTTTTTAACCTTAATTTGAAACTTTGTCTCCATTTGTTTAATTCCATCATTCCACTGTCTCCAAAAATATTTGCTTCCCAATCTTTCTTGTATTCTAAATCTTTATCCCTCCTAAGAATACCTACTTATATAAAACTTCATAAGTGCAACACCTGTGTTTCAGCTTTTGGAGAAAAAATTACTAGAATTAAGGTCCAGCTTTAATAAATAATACTGGAAGGAAATTTTTAAAATGATGAATAGGATTCTTGTGTTCACTGCTGGAACTAAAAAGTTGCATGAGATACTTCAGAGAAGAGCTGCTATCCTATACCATTTGCCTCAACTTTGATCCAGCAGTTAGAGATACCCAAAGAAGTTTGTGTAGCTCAAATGAGACACCCACTGCTCATACACCTATTTCATTTCATGAAAAATAAAAACACCTATTTCATTTCATGAAAAATAAAAGTACATTGATAAGATTTTTAAATTCATTTTGTCAAGACATATTACTTTTTAAACTCTCAGACAGTACTCAATGTTGTATTAACATTAGATAGAATGCAGAATTAAAGGACATAATTAAAACAGAATAATCACTTAGATTTTGCTTAATTCAAGTATTGAGCAATTCTTAATGTAGCAAAAGAATGACGGTAAACCCCTCTCCCCAAAAGTAGCCCATGTGAATCAAAGATAGCACATAAGAAATAATTTCATCAATGTTAATCAGAAATGAACTTTATTGGAAATATTTAGTTTCTCTGAAAGTAACTACATGAGATTACCCTCAAGTCAGTTCCTTTTAAAATTAAAATCTTCCTTAAGAACGGAGTTTATTACATGAATATATTTTGCATGTGTAATTATAATACACATATGTGTATTATATGTGTCTATATATTGCACAAGTGGTTGAAATCTTACAAAGACTCTAATTTAAGTAAACTGTTTAAAGCCTTTCTTTCTTTCTTTCTTTCGTAACTTGAAAAACAAATACTTCCTTAAGTATTTGAGAGAATAGCAGTAAATTTTAATTGCTTGTTGAACTTTATTAATAAATCGTGCGTTCATGAGGTTTTGTGATCTCAGACAGCAAACTGTGAAGGTAAGAGTTTAATTACTCTGACTTTATCACAAAAGTCCATGTGATGTTGGGAACTGAAAAATGACGTAATCCGTTGAGCTCCTGGGATTCCTTTTTTAGCAGCCGCCTTCCCAAGCATTGGGCGACACCCTGCTCTAGAGGTAGTGCGTCAGCTTTGTTTAACAAAAAGGATATCAAAAAATCCGGTAAAGGTTAAGAAATGTTTACTGTAAAACAAGATCCTCAAAGAGACTAGACTGTTGCCTGTTACTTAACGCGTTCACTGAGAACCTCTTGCGTTCAGGCTGAACCCTGGCTTTCCCCAGCCAGGACAGTGAGCGGCTCATTCGCTGTGGAAGACAGGTAGAAGAGTGATGTGTGCGTTACTTTACACACTCGCACACGCACACACGCTGTCAAAAAGAGTCCGTTACAGGTCTTCTGCTTTATCCCCTAAATCTGCAGCAATTTGCGATATGGATTAATTCTGATCGCCAACTTGTAAAACAAAAAGGGCACTGTCCTTACCAGGGGACGGCTGGATGATCTATTTGCCAATATAAATATTTGGATGGAAAGCTTAAAATATGTTGTTTTTCCAAGAGTTAGACTTTAAAGGAGGGAAAGCACCACTGGTGAAATATTAGCAGCAAATCGGTTAACCACTAACTTCTTTCTGTAGTCGTGGAGGCTCTTTTAAGTTTACGGGAGAAGCGAAACTGCGTTCTCTGCTCAGAATAGACTCCCCCATACTTGCACTATCCATCACAGCGTCCTCCCTGCTCGTAGGTAACTCCGCGTACAGCCTTGAGTCACTTCAAGGGGTTGTTTGGTGATGCACCCTTTACCCCCAGAGGCCTATCAGGGCGGTCCCTTGCGGCGCCCCCCCCCCTCCCCGGGCAGTCCAGACGGTGGTCCCACGCCGAGGTGCGCACCAGGTGGCGGCCCGCCGGTGCCCCGGGACGGCTGGACTTGCCTCCAGGAGTTTGCTCCGCTCACAGACGAGGCACAAGTTCCTGACAGGAGAGCTTTGGCGGGAGGTCGGGCCGCGGCAGCCACTGGGCGAGGGCACTGGGTCTGGGACGCGGGTCTGCGCCGCAGGGACGCCGCTCGCAGCCCCGGGTGGTGCCGGCATCCCAAGGAGGGGGCGGCCGGCAAGCTCGGCTTTCCTGCTGCGAGCCACAGAGAGCATTTCGTTCCCAAAATCTGCTCGCGACACTTTGCAAATTAAAGTTCACTTATCAAAATTCACATCAGGAATTTACGTTGCCGGGTGGGGCGAGCAGGACAGGTTGGAAAGGAAAAGTGAGTGAATATCAGTCTTTACCTTTCTCTATGGTTCTTTAATGATTTTTCCGAATAAAGGAGTCGGCCCTCCCTCCCCCTGTCTCTAAATAAACCAGGGTGTAGTGAACATCTCTGTATTTTTCGTCTTTCTTTCGAATTTGCAAAGCACCACGGCAAAGAGGTTGAACTAGATTGCGAATGGTTTTCAGCAGCTTACAAGGAGGTGCTTTCTAAGCGCACAGCGTTGGCTTTGTGCAAACTCTGTCCTCCTGACCTTGTCGAGAGGTAAAGGGTATTCGTGGGCGCAGGAGAGGCGCAGTAGGTGGGGGTCTACCCCGCAGAGAGTCTGCTGTTTTCTGTTTGAACCTGCCTTGATTCCGTCCATTAATCCGTATTACTCGTACCCTGGTGGGGTTTGCTTAATGACCGTGGACTTTTACACTTACATTGTATAATACCAGTCCAAAGGAGAAACATCCGTCAGGTTATTTTTGCCTCTGTCTATACTGAGATGTTCTTTATGTCTGTACCTTAAACGTGGATACTTAATGCGTGGGTGTGTATGCGCAACATCTTGAAGAGAAGCGGCTCTGTCTTTAAGACTTACCTACATAATCAGGAAAAATAAGGTATATAAAATGCAATGGATAGAACCTTAAACAACTAACTCAAATATAATAGTGGAAGATGTGTTAGAAGTAAATGATTAATTACTAGTAAAATCTAAGTTTATGACCTGACTACAGTTTAGCGTAAACTATTTAAAGGTATATGTGTCACAGAGGAGATCTTACTTTAGTGATCCTTTTTTTCACGTATTTAGAATTTCCTGGAGCAATGACAACAGCCATAGCGAGGAACAAAGGTGACTAGACTATCGAGGTTGAATTAGGATGTTTTTATATTTGTAAAATGCATTTCTATAGCAAATGTAAACAATGTCATAGTAAATGTAAACCATCACATATGTTAGATAAGTCAAAATATTTCCTCGTGGGGGAAAATACTCAGATTTTTATATTTAATTTGGATCCTTTAGGAGAAGAGAAGTCAAATCTATTTCTCTAAGAAAAGGGCAACTATGTGAAAAACTATTATTGAAACAAGTTGTAATTCAAAGACAAGCATAGAGCTCTCTGAAAACTCATGTGAGTTTCTGAAATACTAAAATACTTAATGTTACTATTGCAATTGCAGGTAAATTTAATCTATTATAGTTGAGAGCTTTGTAATAGGACACTTGACAGACTGACAGTTTGATTAAAATTCGAGTACTTGTTTTTTTCAAGTTGAAATACAGAAGCTTCAAAAACATGACAAAGTTATACATTAGTCTGTAGGTGTGTTTTCTGGAGTAGATGATGATGGATTGAGACATGTATTTAAAAGAAAAGCTTAAATAGTTCTTCGTGCATGTATATATTTTTATTCTGAGGGAAACCTCTTGAGCTGCTTCAATGCAAAATGTATTTCTGTATCTGTTATGTCTTTAGAGCTCTGGGAAGGCTGAAGATGAAGCCAGGGAAGGGAAACAGCAGCAGAGCATACACAAACACGAGGCCACCTGGCTTCTTGCCATCATACATGACATTCAATTATTTGAGTACTTTTTCATGAGACTTTTCCTTCCAGCCAGCTTTCCCTCCCCTCTCCAGACCCTTGCTTTTCTACATTTGGCATAGTTCATCTGATTCAGCACGCATTTTTCCTCGTTGTACTTAGTAATAGGTCTCAAACTCTCACCACAAAAAGAAAGTGCTAAGACTAAAGTCCTTGCATACTATCTTGACATTCCCACTATTACTCTATAAGTGTGACGTTTCTTTCAATAAGCTGAGAAGGAAAGGAACTAGAGTGGTCTACACATTGCTTCAACTGCTGCTTTGATGTATGTACTCAAAATATTTTTCATTTCCCAGAATATATTCTCATGGGGGAGGGGAACATTAACTGCAGCTTTTAGGCCGTGAGAATTTCTTTTAAATATAAAATAAGTAAAAAAAAATAATAAAATAAAATAAGTCAAGCTGACAGATGGCCAACCTCTTACCTGAACTTGACTTATCTGAATTTATATATGTGTGTGTCCCTGTCTGGAGGAGTTAAATAGTCACTTCAGTGGGTTTCTCAACTAGTTTCAATGTATTCAATTACTTTACTTCTAGGCTCTATTGGGAGCTAAATAAAGGAAAAAAAAAGTCCACTCCAAATTGCTGTGTTTGGGGAGTTGGCACCTCACAACAACAGCAACAACCACAAACTGATTGCAGGAATGTTAGATGTAACTTCAAATCGGAGCACTGGAGACCCTTCACAAAATAGCCTTTCCCCTGTTAGCAACTGATCCTACCAGAGGAATGAGGAGAAACCCACGTTTTCAAAGAGGTTGCAATGCAATCTACAGTAGGTCCCTTAACCCTCAACCTTTTGCTTTCTGGACTAGGGTACATTACTTACTGACGCCCCCCGAAGGCACTGCGTCGCATCTGCCCCCCCACCCCCCACCCCCCACCAAAGCGATGTGAAGAAACATCAATGTCTTCACAGCACCCAGAGACCTTAAGGTGATGGGATTCAAAGATGTCCTTAATTTTGTTAGGCTTTAAAAGAAATTGATAGTTCCCCATCTCTGTCCCTTCCCTAGCCCTCTCACCGCACTCCCACCACTTCCAGCGAGGGCTGGTGCCCACTGAGAAAGTTCAGATTTGAAAAAAGCAGAGGAGAAAAGGAGGCACAGCAACTTTACTCCTGGTAGATCTGACTGACATGAAAGACGGGGAGCAAAATCCTGAGCTTAGAACCCAGGCTCAGAGTGCAGAAAGAGATCGCTAGTAGCCTCAAAGACAGAATAGAACGGTGGAGCAAAGAAGGGAATGGTAGCCTGGAGGCGATAGACTGCGCCTGCGCAGATAAAATCCCAATTAGAACCTGACTTAATAAACTGGGTCTTTTTGCCAGCCGATGGTTCCTCAGGACACTGACCCCTGCGGCCCTGAGCAAGCTGACTGGTTGGATTTGCAGAAAGGAAGGATAAGGAATGAAGATTAGGGGTGGCTTTAAAAGCCCGCTGAGGAGGGAAGAGTTATGCCGGGTTTGGGTAGAAAGTATTTATGGAAGTGCTACGGTCAATTTCCAGGAAGGTTATCCTCAAAGCATCAGGCAGAAAAAGCTCAGGTAGATCTCACAGAAGGAGGGATAGCCTCCAATCTTATTTTGTCCCTCTTCTTGTGACTTTGAAAAACGATTTAATTATTATTTTAATTAGTATTATTTTAAGTGCATTATTAATGCTCCAAGGGCTAAAGCTGTGTCATTACCATAAACTCCATCTCAGCCTCTCAAAATCTATTTAATGCAACTTTTGGCAACCAGAGTCCCAACTTCTTGCCAAAAACTGCAGATTAAGCATTCGTTATGGGAGTTTGCCATTAGCTGTTCCTTCTGTTATGGGCACAAGTGGTTACATGTCCCCAAACACAGCATTCCGTGTAATAGATTTGCGTTTGCAGGAGGCTCCAGGGATATTAAGTGTGGTTGGTGACACCTTGCACCCATCCCTCCAACCACTACAATCAAAAATGGGTTTGAGGTGTGGGATAGGAACCGTTTACTAAGCAGCTATCCTCCTTGGCTTCCCTGTAGTTTTTCTTCTATGATCTGGATCTTTATTGGTACACAAGTACCCCAGAGCTTGCATCATATGTCTTTCATTTAAAATACATAGAATGTTTTTCAGGAAATTTAGCGTTCTTAAGACGCATATTTATAAACAAGCTGACAGAGCTCTGCGACGTAACTAAGTTTAAGGAGTTGTTTTGTGTTTCCTCAAGTCAGCAAGGCGTTATTCTTGCTGCTGGGAAATTTTTAAAAACCTATTAAGTGACCATTTCTTTTTATCTTCATGTTTACTACAGAAGATCAGACTTGCAGAATATCTCTGAAGGTTAGGTACAGAGGGGGCTAGGGGAGAATAAAAAATCATCACCCCACGCAGAAATTAGTGGATAAATCGACACCCAACTTTCCGGCAAGGACAGCTAGAGAACTAGCTAGAAAGTGCCCGGGAAGAAGCGCAAGGCTGCTACTCTGCCTTAAGTGTGGTTCTGTCGCCTGGGGTAACCTCCTGCCAGCTTTTCCTTGTTGGTTTTTTGTTGTTGTTGTTGTTGTTGTTGTTTTTTCCTTCCAGCCTATGGTGCCAGGGTTGTTCTTGCGTCCCGATACAGTCTGGCTATTTCCTGGAGCTCAGCCCCGGGAAAGTTTTTTGACCGCGCCCCCTTGAGATTTAACAGTGCGCTGTTGGTGCCGGCCGCAGGGCTCGGGAAATACTAATAAGAAGACAGCAAAAGCTGTGTAATTCCAGGGATAGTGTCAACTCTCGAGAACCCGACAGCGCGCTCAAGGCCACGCTGAGCGCGGCGCCACGTGAGCGGAGCTTGTGCCCCCAGCCCCCTCTCGGGAGAAAGGTCCCGGGCGCAAAGAGGCTGCTCCTCCCGGCGTCCGCTCTGGCTCGGTTCGCCCAGGTCTGGATGTTCCAGGCCTGCCCGCTTCCAGGGCTGTGCTAACTAAGAAGCCCCGCAGAGGTGCGCAGAGCTCCAAGGTGGTTCCTCCGAGGCTGCGGGCCTGTCCTGGCCTCGAAGAGGGTCTACCAGGGAGTCTTGCGTCAGCCAGGGCCGCAAGAAGCTGGACATTTCCAAACCCATCGGAATGCTTGCCAGGGTTAGGTCTGGCTTCACTACTCTCAGAGTCGGGGCTGCCCAGCGTGTCCAAGGCCGTGGGGTCGTTTCCAGGCTGGTCTAGGGAAGCGCCACGGGCGCTGCGAAGGCCTGTGCGAGAAAGGCTGTCAGGACCCTCGAACGCAGTCCTTCCTGGGAAGGTGCAGTGCATAGTCCCAACTTGTGGGAGCTTTTCACCGTATTTGCCAACTCAAGAGCCCGTTGCAAATGGCTGCCTTTTCGTGCTCAAGGCACTGAACATATTTCCCTTAGACGCCGCGGGCTTCTCGGAAGCCAGAGTCAATCCCAAAGCGACTCGTAGGGGATGTCAACCCCGCAGTGCTGCCCTGCCCTCAGGGAGCGGCCAGCTCCCCGCCCAACCTAGCATTCCCCACCACCCTTCCCCGGGTCCAAACCCAAACCCAGGCCCAGGCCGTGCCGGCGCCCGAAACGCCGCCTGGCCAGTGCGCCCAGCTCCGCGCGCGCCCCTCGCTCCCGGCAAGCGCAGTTCACAGTAATTCCACCCCACCCTTTAAAACTAAGTGTTTGAAAAACCGCGCTGAAGGCCTTCCTCTTTCATAAGCCTTGTGTAACGAGCGTCCCTCTGGCCTATACTAAAGGCCCTTTGGGGGAGGCTCTTTTCCTAACAGGTTTTCCTAAAATCTGGATCGAATGATAAAATCGTGGACCAAAGGGAGCGTTGGGAGGAGAGTGAGGAAGTAGATTGGTATTGGCATATTGCTTTCAATGCCTCTGGCTCCGCTCTCCTCTCCTATTCATCGCAAGCACGTCCACAAGCCGCTGCGTTCCAGAAAGAAAGGAAAGGCCAAGGCTCGTGAGCGCTGAGAGTGCCGGGACGCGGAGCTCCTCCGGGTTAGAAGAAGCTGCCGCCCCTCCACCGCGGCCGACCCAGGGAAGAGCTGCCAACGTAACTGGCTTCTTGCGATTCGGGTTAATGTGGATCTTCCACATAAACGATTTACGGATGAAATAAAAGCCCTTTAGAGTAATACTTCCTTTCAAGTTCTTAAGACGCCTCTAAATCTTTCTGGTAGTGAGTGGCCGGCGTGGGGGCGGGGTGGGGAGCGGGTGTCCCGCAGCCGGCCCGGAAGGGCGCAGAGAGCAGGGAGTGGAGGGTTAACTGCTTTGCGATCTCACCAAGCTCTTCCGAAATGCCAGTCCGCTGTCGCGGCGACAATGTTTCTGGGTGTCGGGGGCCTCGTCCCTCCTGGCATTTGTCTGAAATGGAGCTGTCTGTCTAACCTAGGCCTGGACGCTCCCTGCCTGGGTAAGTGGGGGAAGGTGGGGGTGGGGTGAGGGCGGAGGGGGACCCTGGGTGGAGTTAGTCGCCTGCCTATTTTCATATTCATTAGAACTGGGAGGTTGCCCATTGAGCCCAGCTGAGTTTCAAGATATAAAAGCAACTTCGGTGCCCCCTTTCCATCCCGGACGTATTAAAGGGCTCGGAGCCGGGAAGCTCCCGGCGCCGCAGCGCTCGCTTCCCCTTCCCTCCTCGGCCCTCCCTACTCCCGCCCACTTGCTCCCTCCCCCAGCGCTCTCCAGCCTCTGCGCCCCAGGAGCTCCGCGACAGCCTTCCAGGATTATGGAGTTTCTGAGCGAGAAGTTTGCCCTCAAGAGCCCGCCGAGTAAAAACAGTGACTTCTACATGGGCGCAGGAGGCGCGTTGGAGCACGTTATGGAGACCCTGGACAATGAGTCCTTTTACAGCAAAGCGTCCGCGGGCAAATGCGTGCAGGCCTTCGGGCCCCTGCCCCGCGCCGAGCATCACGTGCGCCTGGAGAGAGCCTCGCCTTGTCAGGAGAGCGGCGGTGAGTCGCCTGCCCGAGCCTCGGCCACCCTTCCGCAAACCCTAAGTGCGGGGAAGTGTCGGGACAGGCAAGCGGGGAGGAAGGAAGGAAAGGGGGAGCGAGAGAGTCCGGAGGGCGGAGGAAGGCTATGGAACAGAGAGCGTTTTAAGGAGCGGTGTTCTGGCTGCTGCCGACTTGGAAGGGCAAAGGAAGGACGAGGCGCTAGATTGCCTCCGCGCGGTTCTCTTTTAGCTGTCGAGTGCTATCCCTTCTGGGTCCCGGACTCCGTCTGTCCGGGACCCAGGCGTAAACTGATAGGGCGGTAAAGAGAGTGTAATTGAGTCAAGACAGCGCTCTTCCTCTGTGAGCCCGACGCGCTGCCCTCGCAGACGGAGCAGAAATCGATCATAGCTCGTTAGAGGATGTCACTGTTGTCACGAATAAGAAACTTTGAGTTCCTTTAGGTGAAAAACCTTTTAAGAAAAGTTTCCCAAGACGTAGCAGTATTTCTCTTTGTGAAATTGGAAGATTGGTAGATTAGCTTGTGTGGAGTTGTGACTTCGGATTCTTTGGGTTTGCAATACAGGACACATAATTTTTTTTTTTTTTTTTCCTAAACACCACATCACTTTCAGTAGCTTTGGATAAAGAATTCCCAATATAAGCACTCACTCCCGAACTCTGTATTGTCTATTTTTCTGACTCCACATTAAAAGTCACCTAAGCCCTCTCTCGGAATGCTTCTGGGTGAAATCTTCAACTTTGAACGGCCAAGTATCTCAAAGTCAAAATGTTATCAAAACAAACCATCTATCTTTTCTATCTTGTAACCCAATACAAACCTAATTTTTTAAGATTGAGACAGCTAAAGCAAGTTTACAATTCCAAGAGGACTTTTCCTTATCATTGTATATATTCCACAGTTAAGCTGTAAGGAGCGGGTTGCTTTAAAATAACAAACGAATTAAGTGTGAAATATTTACAACAAGCCTCCCGCCCCCTGTTTTAATGGAGAGTCAAAATCCAGCAAGGTACTGGCTCATAGGATCTCATTTTCTAAATACTTTGTACACAGTAAGTTAAAAAACAAAAAAGTCTCCTATCCTTTACTAATTCCGCGTTGCAAATTACTTTTGACTTGAAAGGTTGAACCAAAAATATAGGTGGGAAGGAGAGAGAAAATCAGTTAAATCGTTTGTCATTTATTTAGAAAGACACACGCAATTAATTTTTATTTTTGGTATGCTAATTTTTGGCTTTCTAGTTGTATTTCAGACTGCAGTATCTTTATTTTTGGAATTCTTACGTGTGTACGTAAAATTATTCGAATGGACAGGATTTAAAAAACAAAAAAACGATTCTCTGACGTCCTAACAACTGCTGGATAGGACTACATCCTATTTTAAATTGTCGGGAATCCAAAATAAGAAGAGAAATAGGTGATTTTTGATACCTTAACAACTTTTTAACAAATATCACACTTTTAGGTTGAATTTTATTGGAAAGTATTAAATAAGATGAATGTAGGCAAAGTTCGCTAAATTTAGGAAAGCTCCTGTCTTTCTCCTGAGAAGCCCTTAGCCTCACGGCTGCTTCCCCTCCCCCATCCCTAATTACCAAAGTTCCCCTATTTAACTCAGCCCTAGACAAAACCTTATTGTTAATCAGTCATGGCTCTTCTTTATATCTAGTTTTACATCACATCTTTTGCATAAAAGATATTAAGCATTTAAGTTACTTTAGGTCTTAAAGTTCAAAACATTGGTATAATGATTAGAACAGTTGCTAAAATACGTTATGAGACAATTTAAAAACAGATAAAAACGAAAAAAGTATGGCAGCTCCTTGGAAATTATTGTTCCGGCTCGGTTCTTTACTTTTTCAAAAACTCTTTCCAATTTCATTACGTGCGTCCATTGCATGTCTCTCTCTCTCTCTCTCTCTCTCTCTGCGTGTGTGTGTGTGTGTGTGTGGCACCATGTGATAGATTTTTGTTTTATATCATATTGCAAGCATGCAATCAAATCTGGAGGAAATCACTGAGAGTAAAACACTCCTAAACAGAATGGAAGATGACATCTTTTGTAATCTTTTAATAGATGTTTTAATGTCTCTGCTTTAGGGAAAAATAAAGCTTTTTGTCTTAAAACATATTTTATGACCTAATCATATATATGACCTATTGAGAATCACAAGTGAGTTTTTACACTAAAGAAGTCAACTTAAATCTTATTCTGTTCTAAAAGAAGCACTTCCAGAAACTGACATGAAAGTCATTAATTTAGCAGGTCACTTTTTGAAAAAAACATTAAAAAGCAGACATGAATATACAGTCAAAATATTCAACATACAGAGAAAAAAAAATATCTTAAATCTGTAGTCCATACCTTTTGTGTGGAGCAGGAAGATAACTTTTGGGAAGAGTTTGGATTTAGGTTTAGAAAAATTATTTTTAAAATTGAAATTTTTCAATTTTTACAAATTGAACTGTCTTGAGCCATTTAAGTAGCTCAATTTTGTCTGCTGTGAATAAATACATACACTACTTATATTAAATATGGTTCACTTTTCAAAGATTAAGCTCAATTTTTAAAAAAAATCTAGAACATCTTTTAATTTGATCACCTTATTTGATTCTAAATTATGTGCATAATCATTACATTAGCCCTGTAAGATAGAACTGTAAAATCTGGTAAATTATATGAGTTCCATGTCACACATTTTGAAATGGCTTTAAACCTGCCCGAAGTGGATTAATAATAGTACAAGATACGATGTTTGATTAATACTGGCATGGTAAATCATTAACAGACTTTCTTCCTGATGCTGTAAATGATTCAACTTAATTTCTTCATTGAAATGTTTCACAATACTCAGAACTGTTGTTTTCCCCCCTCTGGGTACAGTGAACTATGGGATCACTAAAGTAGAAGGACAGCCTCTTCACACCGAACTAAATAGAGCTATGGACAACTGTAACAGTCTCCGGATGTCTCCCGTGAAAGGGATGCCAGAAAAGGGAGAACTGGATGAACTTGGGGATAAATGTGACAGCAACGTATCCAGCAGTAAGAAGCGGAGACACCGAACCACCTTTACCAGCCTGCAGCTGGAGGAGCTGGAGAAGGTCTTTCAGAAAACCCATTACCCGGATGTATATGTCAGAGAACAGCTTGCTCTGAGGACAGAGCTCACGGAGGCCAGGGTGCAGGTAGGAGCCAAATGAAGGCCTTGGGTTTGTGTTGGGAGTGGGAGATACTGTTAGAATAATTCAGCGGTTGCATTTTGCCACAAAAGAAGAAACTGATTCTCCAATTAAAGGTATAGAACAATGTACTATATGCATGTAGGTCTACTAAAATTTCTTTTTCCTTGCAAAGAATTTAATCACTCACACAAAAACCTAAAAGAACACTTGACTTATTACATAGGCATACAAATTAATGATTATTAAAAAAAAAGAACATCATAAATATCTCTAATTTAAATATTAATTTTTAAAGGGCAAAAAACCAGAATCATAGCTATCTATTACTAATACATTTATTTTATTTTGTTTTTTTCTATTTTATCAGACATTAAGGTTCTTTTTACGTTACACACCAGGTATTGGTAAATTCTTTGTGTAAGGGCCCATAGATCTATAATTTTATTAGGTTGGGGTTATAATAAAACAAAGAAAAAAATGAAACAATCTTACAAATTTGCAATTGTTACATATACAATAATTTATTTTTACTACACATAAAGGTCATATAGCTCACTTATAATTTTTCTAGCTCTAATAGTTGTCTTGCCATTCCATTTTAACTTTTAAATGTAGATAGTTTGTATCTTTTTTGCAGAAGCAATAGAAATAATGCTCTTAAAGTAATTTAAAAATATATACTCAATTATATTTTAAGTTATACTCAAATAATCAAATTGGGTGACACAATATACTAAACTTTTTAAATCATTTGAAAAAAATTATATTAAGTAAATTTCTATCTCTTAGGCATATTTTATTTTTACTAGAAGTGGTATCCTTAAACAACGTTTTATTGGTTCTCAAGTAACAACAATTTCAGGGAATCGCCTGTTTCTTTGTGTGTTTTTACTATGCCAAACAGGAGAATATTAAAGTTTGCAATTCCCATACAGTATAAGAATAGAGAAATGAATAAGATAGTGAAGAATTTTGTCATGAGAGTAATAGTGTTTCTTCTGAAGATTAAGCCATTGCAAGGCCATTTCATCATTAAAGGCAACATTTTGTGGTGTGGGAATACCAAGCAGCAGGATTTTTCTTTAGCTTGTAGAGAGAATAGTTACTTTATTTTAGTTTAGGAAGTAAATATACAGAAAGTTGATGCTAATGAAGAATTCTGAATTGTCAAGTGTTAACATCAGTCCCATGTGTGTGCTGTTTTATTATTATTTTTTTTTGCCTTGTGTTCATATATTTGCATTAGTTATACTTGTAACCATAGAAAAATTTGTTTACTTATAGAGTGATCAGCTATGTGCAATGGATGTTTTCACCTTAACATTTCATCAACTCCTGATTAATTTTTGTCTAAAAACATGCACAGAGAGCCAACCTGAATGTAATTTACTCAGGTTTTCTTTTTCTGGCTTTTCATATCAGAGCAATAATTCATACCTATTTTAAGGAGATTGTAAAGATTCTTTTCTCAATGAAAAAAAAAAAAAAGAAAAACTTCATTACTAAATTCCCTTACTATACTCCTAGTGTCTGTGAAGACAGGGAGAAAATATTTTATGTTTTGTTTTGTTGTTGTTATTATGGGCCCTAGGCATTGTGTGTAATACACCTTTACCAGCAGTGTTCTAAGAAACCATACTGAACAGGTAGCTCTCATAGCCTTATTTTAATTGCTGGAAACTAAAGTCCCACCTTAAATTTGCAGCACATGCTTGCATATTGAACTGAGGCTTAATATGTATGCATAAGTATGATGGTAAAGATAGAGAAGATTATAATTGATTATGAAAAAGTAAAAATTTTAAGTAAATTTTAACAGTCTGCACTTTGATAATGTGATTTCCAGCTTCTTTTGTAAGTATTTCGTATTCTGAACATAGTTCAGAAGAGCCGAAGAGCTTCCTGACAGCTGCTTGTGAAATGTCTACTCAAAAATATCAAATAACACATACTGAATATAACTTTTTGTGTTTCCCTTTAATCCATTAAAATGTTAAGTGAAGATTCTGGAGAGTTCCACGTGTGAATTAGTGATGAGGAAGATGGTTATTATGATAAATATTACTAGTATAGAAATAGAGAAATTTGGATGAGAGCTTAGTGATTCTATAGAGGCTCTAGTAACTCATAGGCTTTCTTGAACATGGGTATATCTTCCCATTTATCTTATTATTTGTGTTACCTATAAGTCTCTTATATGATTTGGAGATTTTTGAGCATTTCTTATAAGGGAAGATAAGTATTATAAATGGTGTAATTTATGTAATAAGCACATTTGTATATTTTAAAACCAGAGTTCAATTTTAGATGGTTCCATTTTACCTATAGTCTTTATCATGCTTAATCTAATATGTGATCTTAATATTTTCTGTTTCTAAATAATTATGATATTTCTGTCAGTCCCATATGTTTGGATGTAATCTTTGTGTTTAAATTTTTCTAAGATTATCTAAGGTATGGGTAAAACCCAACACAGTCTTCACTCTGTGACATGTTCTAAAGATAATTGTTTTGACAGATCCAGATATTAATTTGGTTACAGTTTGGCTGGGTTAATGTTATGTGCATAACCCCATACTAAAAAACCATGAATGTCTTCCAGATTTGCAGCATTCTCTGAGAGGAAGATTATCTATGATAATTTGGAGACATAAGGAGTCTTCAAAATCACATAATCTAACTCCTTTTTATTTTCCAAAATGAAAAAAAAAAAAAAACCCAGAGTCTGAGACATAGTAAATATATTTTTTTAAGTATCTCTTCCCTTTCTATTAATTTATATTGCCTCATGGACATACCACTTACCAGGGTGAAATAGAAAGTAAAACTTGAGGCTACTTTTGTGACATAAATTTCTTTCTTAGTGATTTTGTACACCTGGTTTGTTCTTTCTGATCTGTGTCTTTTAACAACACCATTGCATTTTCAAATATTCCTCAGCTAAAATTCTACTTTTTAAAAAAATTAGGTTTGGTTTCAAAATCGAAGGGCCAAGTGGAGAAAAAGAGAACGTTATGGCCAAATACAACAAGCTAAAAGCCATTTTGCTGCCACCTATGATATATCAGTTTTGCCAAGGACTGACAGCTATCCACAGGTATGGTAAACGTCACAGAATACTGATCGCGAAAAATAGATGTGGTTTGTATATTCCTAATAGGAATATTATTTTGGCTTTATTATGTCTGATGCAGTAGTCAAGAATGAAAATGTTACCCTCCAGAAGACTTTTTGCATGTTTGTTAGATGCTTCTTTTACTAAAAATTTATTTCATTATTATTTACTTTTAGAGCCATTTGTTCAAAGATATTTTAGGGTCCCTTCCTTATCACACATTGCCAACAACTGAAGTAGCATCATTCACAGTATAAACCTTTTAATTAGTCTACATTTTAACTATTCAGACTCATTTCCTTTGTTAACTTTTTTAACAAATAAATAAAGCATTGCTTGGCGTGCTGTCTCTGTGGCTAATGTTTTATGAGCCATCCCCTAACCTAGTGCCTGGTGTGGTCTATGAAACCTTCAGGTCCACTTAAAAATATCTCTTTTTCTATGTTGTCTTTCTAGCTTTGTTTCTAGTCCATTGTTTCAGGGAAACATTTAGCCTTTGGTTACTTAAAACATATATAGGATTAGTACTGAAGATCATTTAAAAAATTTACCACTTTTAAAAACACATCCACCCCTTTCTATGGGAGTTCTCATCTCATTTTAAAGAGCATGTAGAAATTCCTTTTCTTCTCATTATTTCCCTTTAATTTTGAGGCTTTTTTTTTCTTTCTCACAGTTTGTAATTCATGTAAACAAGATACATTTTATCTTTTTAATTGGACATTCATTTTTCTTATTACTGAGTTACAATATTCAGAACTATATTTGATACATGATAAAAGGACCACTTGTATTATAAGGAGCGAGATATTTGTTATTTCATTCCTTACTGTTTAAGGATATACATTGTTACAGACCATTTTGAAAACAAATATGTAACATATATGCTGGGGGAAGACCTTGACAGTCCAGTAACCAAATCTTTGCAACCTCAAACTGAAGGGTATTCATTTTCTTCAACTCTAAGTTCATACCTTGTGAGCACAAATTCAGTCCTTTAGCTTTGTGCATCCTTCTATTCTGATGCTTTTTATGATTCTTAAAAACTTATTTTGAAAGCTTCACCCTTCTAGATAAATTCACCAAATTTATTAATGTATTATCATATGTGAGTAAAAGCCTCAGAGATCACCTGGTTCTGTCCTTCTAAACGTTAGGAAATGAGACCCATGGGGAGTTAAGGAATCAGCCCGTGATGACAGCAATGACCCGTGATCACAGGAGTGTCCTCACAGGACAGCCTGTGAAGGGCTGCTGCAGCTAAGCCTTGCCACTGCAGTCTACTAGAAGATGACAGGAGCTTCCGGAATAAAGGTCCATACCTGCCCTCAGGAGAACCTTGTTTTTCTTACTCTAGGAATTTATCTTAAAGGAGTTCCTTTTTTCCTTCAGTTTAAAAGCATATATATATATATATATATATATATATATATATGCCTTTAAATATATAATAAATATTATATATATATACACATATGCCTTTAAATATATAATAAATTATATATATATATATATATATATATATATATATATATATATATATTCTGCTCCTTATCAACATAGGGCAAATGAGCTTTGATTCACCCAGTAGTTTTGAGTGTCCTAATTGAGTAGTGAACAAAGTGCTGTGAGGAAGTCTCCCTGGTAGGTTCTAAGCTCCATGAGAGCAGGCACTGTGGTGGGTTCGTGATTGTTAACACAGCCATGACCCTTATAGGATCAGGCCGTGTTCTGAGAGGGTTACATGGAGTAACTCGTTTCATCCTTATCACGATCTTACACTATAGATGTTATTGATGAATTATCCTCATTTTCCATATGAGTAAACAGACACAGAGAGGGAAGATACTTACCTTCATTAGGGACGAAGCTGGGATCTATCTCATCTCAGGCAGTCTGGCTCCTACATGCAAGATCTTAACCCGTCTAATAGACTCTCTCCCAACGGCTGTGTTGAAAAGATTGAATAATTAATAAATGAATACCAAAGGAGCATAAAGCTTAAGTTGCATTATGCAGGTTTTCAGTTTCGCTCAGGGGAGCAGAAGCTAAACACAGAACCAGTAAAATAACAATGCATATGACCAAGATGGTGTGTATTGGCAGGTATTTGAAATATTTCGAACTACTTCACTGTGATAAATTTAGAAATAGTAAAGTTACAAATTAATGAACTTTTTTCAAATGGACTTCATATACTCTTACTAGTCAAGTGTGCTCCATCACACTTGACTACAACATACTTTTTTTTGCATCTTTTTATTTCGGTTTTCGTTTTTTTCCTTGGAAACCCCATTTCTGTTTGTTTGTGGGGTTTTTTTTCCCCCCACTTCCCTGTGCCTTGCTGGTGGTTGCCTTATCTCCAACTTATCTTTCTTCTTCAGTGCAACATAAAACATTTAGAAGAGTGCCGGGCACGAACTAAACTCTTTATAAGGGCTTAATGTAACTTAATACACTCTTAGTCATTCTTTTTTCCTAGGATTATCTTGCCATTGTGTTACTGTGCCTCATAGCTTTAGAGATGGTCTGTTAGCACACCGAGGTAACCTCTAGTACTTCAAGTATTAAGTACCTCGAGCAGGAAGGGAGATGGTACAATCAGATTATATGTTTGATAGTCTTTTTCACTCCAACAAAGGATTAATTTAAAAATTTCCCTACACAAGTCATGGGAATTTTGCACTAATTTTCCCTGTGGTTTTTCCAAAATTTATGTGCATTGGTTATACCAACTCTTAAATTAAGTATGGCAACACAGGCATCCCATGCTGAAGTTATTGTTTTTGAAGTTATTTTGACAGTATAATTCATCAACAGTAATAAAACAATACTGTAAAATCTATTGTAACTTTTTATATTGGTAAGTTGTTAGACATTTGGTTGCCAAAGATACTGAAATCAGAATGTCTCTCACTCCCCACTGTGGGTATTGGATAAAGTCAGGAAAATTCCATCTGAACTTAAAAATATGTAGTTGACTTTTTTTATTTTGAAGAAATAATTATGCCAAGATCATGTCTCGCAAGCTTCAGCCTAAAGGAAACTTTTTTTTTGAGCATGTGCCTTGAAAATAGAAATTATAATCAGAAAAATAAGAACCAAGACAGAATCCAACAACTTAGCGCAATAAGACACTGAGCTTGGTTACTGTTACTAATTACAGAAAAAAATATTAATTACCAAAAAGTTGGAAACTAGAAACAGGACAGAAATAAAGAACTAACAATTTGGCAGGAAAACAAAAGCATACACAGAAATACATGAAAACAGAAATGGTTGAGAAAATGGTCTCTTCAGATATGCAGATAATAATGCAGATAATAATCTTGCCAACTATAAAAGTATCTCTATATAACCTATAATAGGTTTATTTATGAATGTAATTATTTTCTAAAGTGTTCTAAATACCTTGTTTCCATTGATCTTATTAAAAAATTAGTAGCAACAGCCCTACTGGTAAAATTAATACCTAGCAGTTGAGGGCTTTTTTTAACCCAGGCTTCCTTCGTATGGCCATTAACTCGTTGAACTTAAGTCCAGATTTTCTGAGTGCAGCGGTTCAGAGCTCTTTAAGCAGCATCACTGAGCAATGAAATATTTCAATTTTGACCCTAAAAGACCAAATCATTTTGGAAAGCAAGCATGCTTTCATTTTTTAAATATATAAAATAATGATATAAAGTGTTTAAAAAATGTAAACACTTTTTAGACTGTTTTCAGGTTTTCTTTTTAAAAAAGTATTTATGTTTCAAAAAAAGATTACAACAGTATTAAGCAAATTATGTATACACCGAATAGATGTGAAAAAAAGTTTCACTCCAACATTCTGGAATATCTTATGAACCCCAAACTAATCAATTCTCAGTAAAAAGAGATGATTTCTGGATCTCTGGGGTCCTTAGCAGTTCACTTTCCTTCTCTGAGTCTCAATTTCTTCCTCCGTTGAAAGAAATAGATTACAAAGATTTTGCAGAACACTTTCAACTTAATTTTTTTTTCTTCCAGAGTTATTTGCATTTTAGGCAACAAATATATGCTAGGTACTGTGTGAGGCATGGGGGTTATATAAATGATCCAGAAAAAATATCTTCCTTTTTGGGCAAGATTACAAACTAGGTGATATTCATACCAAATTCTGCAGACACTTCTTAATGCAACCCACACCCAGCAGACCAAAAGGACCTATGTAATTTTGTCTTAGAGTTGAAAAAGCAAGCATCTATCAAGAGTAGATTCTAATTTATTTCTAGTTTATGGACACCAAAGCATTTTTTAAAATAGTTATTTTGTTGAATAAAATAGTTTTAAAGATCTAAACATTTTCTGGAGTATTAGAGCCAGCCTTCATTCTTAAAAGGATCTCTAGTTTCATGACCTTAGGTTTGGCTTAGATCACATGTGCATCAACTTTATCATTTACTTTCTGGGTAACTTTGGGTAAGTCTGACTTCCTTGATCTTCAGATTTTTTTCTTTGTAAAACGGAGGTATTATCGGTGCAAGAGTTGGTGGTGTGGAGGATTACTTTTTCTTATTTGTGATGATTATTTTGTGACAATTAAATTGATTTCCAAACAATCGGTACAACCAAGTCATGGAACTTGAGGAGGACCAGGTGTTAATGTTTGACTGTGGGCTTCACAGCCAGGGACTTGTGGGTTCAGATCCTCACTCTGCTACTTAATAGATTTTAGAACTTTGGCAAATGAATTAACCTCTAGGCATGTTTCTCCTCATTTATAAAATGGGAATACATGTTCATACGATGTTTGTGAAGATTAGAAACAGTAGTTTCTGCCAAGTACTTAGGACATTGCCTAGTACATAATGAGTGCTCAATAAATATTAACAACTCTATAATAGCCATTAGTCATTATTGATTCTACAGTAGAGAGGTAGCTAAGGGGTGTGAATGTTCTGTTATTGTAGCATTTAAACTAATCTGATTTTTGAGTAAATTCACTACTTAAGGGTCTAGGGAAGATCAGATTTAGTTAAATGTACTTTCCTCTTTAAATTAAGACAACCAAATACAGTACTTTATGGAATGTTTGAGTGTATTCTTAATCCACCAAAATTATTTTCTCATGAATAAAATATTTTCATCAAAAATTTTTAAAAGGTTTGAAGTTGTTTCCCACCAAAATTTTCCATAGGGTTTTACTTAGTGTATAGTGAGAATCATAACTAAATCTTTGTTTACATAATATACAACAGGACCCATGCAGTGTCTTGCTTTCTTTTGTTTAATGACTTAATAAATGTATGCCACTGGGAGTTTGAACATACCAAAGATTGGATTCAAGTTATAAATAATTTATATATATGTATATTTATTTATATTATGTATATTTATATATATATAGTCATTGGAGCAACTTAAAATACAGATGAACGCTGTACAGTATTTTTAGTTTAATAAATTCTGTTTCAAAAATTGTAATTTACAGTTTTTTAAGGAAATGTTAATGTTTCTATAAAATAGTGATTATGAAAATATTGTTCACTCTGCCCCTCTTAAGAGTAGCATTAGCTCTCTACTAATTTTTAAGGTTCCCTTAAGCTAAAGAAAGAATATGGAACTTGTCTCCTTCAGCCACTGTGGTTTAGCAATTGAAAGGCATCTGAAACAGTAAATAAATAACCAAGAATCTTTTTTTAATGTTAGTAATGTAGCTATACTTGATGCATTGTATAATAAATATTCTCATATTTGTGAGACAACCAATGAAATGTTCCCATAGTGATACAGTGAAACTTCTCTTAGGAAGAATGGAGGGACAAAAATATTAACATCATTGGGTCAACAAGTCATATTAATATGAAATTGCTAATATAATTTAATGTATAAAAATATACAAGCTGTATAACAATTTTTATGAAGAATATTTAATATATATGTATAAGTACATATTAAAAATAAGTTACATGTAACATGAAGCAGGTATTGTCAGCATTTGAGTATATTACCAAAATAAATAATAAGGCAAATGCAAAAATAAATTATTGAAGAGTGCTATTGTTGCTTATACATATAAAAACTATCTTACAGGGGATGGAGAAGAACCGGGAGGGAAATTAAGCCTGAGAAGTCTGTGACAACGATCTGTAGGTTAAAATCTGCAGCACATGCTGTTATTGTTAATGTGAACTCACAATATATTTTATTTTATTTTTTATTTTATTATTATTTTTTAACGTAATTTTATTTTTTCAGTGTTCCCAGATTCATTGTTTATGTACCACACCCAGTGCTCCATGCAATACATGCCCTCCTTAACTTAGAATATGTTTTAATTCAGAGGTTTTGCTTGTCATATTTATTAAGCCTCATGTAACCTCTAAATTTAAAAATATTCTGTGCATATTGGATTTATATTTTAAATTATTAATTCACAAGGAAAACTTAGTTTATATTTTAATCTTTGTTTCTTATAATTGTGGATTTTGTTTTAACTGGAGAATTGTGTCATTAAAAATGAATCAAGCACTGTCAACAATGGCTATCATGCATATATTAAAATACATAAAAAAATGTGACAGTTAATTGGAAAATACTCCATGTTGATCATTGTTGCTGAATAATGAGCAAAATAGCAAATCCTATTATTTTATTCTGTCTTAAGTGAGTAGATTTGAAAAGTGTCGTTTTAGGAATATAAAGTGAGATTTCCCACTAGTCTTTTTAATGACCATAACTACCATATAGTTTAAGAATGCATCCAACACTAAAAGAAGAGAAAAAGTATGTCCTTAATGTTTCTTAGGCTTTTGACTTGGAGCACCTATTTCAAATAGTATTTAAATAATGCAAAATTTAAACACATTAATGTGATGTCATTCTGAAAATTTCCAGACATTACCATTTCTTATGAAGATTAGTGCTTTTAATATTTGCACTAAAAAGATTATATATATATATACTTTTTCTGTAAAGCAGTTTTCTCAGATTTTTGTCTCATATGATTGTTATATCTTATAGTGATTTTTTTTAATGGAAAATTCACTCTTGTTCCAAATCTCTGCACATATTTCTAAGATGGAATTTTATTTAAAAAATTAAAGTAGCAACCAATATTTAATATATGACCTTTTCCTGATAAGTAATTTCTAATCACTACATCTTAATGATACTATATGTTTAAAAGGTATACTTTTGAAATTTTTGAAATGTAAATTGGTTCCAAAAAATTTTAATAATTTTATATTATCTGTTTTTTTAATGTGAAAATTACAGCTAATAAGTAGGCACTGATGAAAATGTACCCTCATTTCTATCTTAAGTATACCTGAACGTACTCAGATAAATCTTTTCACTTTGTAATTAATTTAATTGGGATTTTTTTTTTTTCAGATGGACAAACTGTCAGTGTTTGAGAATTATTTACTTATTCTCTGGTAGCGAGTGAGACTTACTCACTGGTAGCAAGTTCACTATTTAGAAAAACATTTATAATCTTTCTCCCTGCCAGCAACTTCTTGATGTAGTTACTAGAAAAGTTATTAGAACCCTAAAATCAGTCAACAGCTAAAAATATCTTCAAGTTACTAAGTGTATGACTCTTATTAACATTTTATCACCCTAAATTTTAAAGGGAGGGTTATGCTAATAAAGAATTTAATGGCCTTTTAAAAAATTAAACTGCTTTTGCAGAAAGTCATGTTAGCATTTTTTAAAGAGACCATATAAAAATCTGGTCAATTATAGAAGTGATAATGTAGAGGTAAATCTATATAATAAGTTCAATAATATACAAAGTGGTCAATAAATGTAAACATTCTCTCAAAGAGGAAAACCAAAAATCAACTTTAGGATTTTAATGCAAAGAAGCTATTGCTAAAGCATTATTACAGATACCTCTTTGTGAATCCCTGACCTGTGTTTTTTTAAAGCAACCTTTAACTCCCACAGGGACATGTGTAGGCATATGGTGTGAAGGTAGTATGAGTATAGCATGTGTGTGTGGGCTGTGTGTGTGTGTATGTGTGTACATATGGATGTTGGTGGCAGGTAAGCGCAATCTATATATAGAAAAGGAGTAAGGTTAAATAAACTTGTTTTAGTGGAAAAATATTTAGTTTTAGAGTTGCTTTAAAATTAGGGAATGATTGTTACTCATTGATTTCATGTTATTAAGTGTGTCTCTTAGATACAGATTAAATTCCATAGGGTAGTGGCTTCTAAACTGCAGTAATATTAGGAAATAGAATATGTAATGCTGTCATGAAACTGTTTTTTATACATCATGGTACTTTACAGCTAATGCAAAGAGAAACAAACTTGCATTTCTTTTAAAAGGTTTTTTTCAAATATGAAAAGTTGCTTACTATAATAAAATCAGTAACTATATTAGAAAAATACACTAGATTTAATATATTAAAATTTTGTTTTTAGTTTTGATTATATATAAAGAATATATCAAGTTTCTAAGGTGAAGGTAAATGAGATTTGTAATTTATCATTCATTATTTACCATATGATTTCAACACATGAATATATATCCACAGTGAAAACTCTTCATGTGTTTGTGGTGTGTATGTGTGTGTGTGTGTGTGTGTGTGTGTGTAAAATACAAATACATGTTGACCCTTTCTTTCCTATATATTACTTTTTAATTCCTTGGAAGAAAAATGAGTGTTAAATGAATTTTATTTCTATTTGGAAAGAATCAGACAAAACAACAACAACAACAACAACTTTCCTCCTAAATTCAAAGTCATGAAATAATTAAATTTTAACTTTTCATTTGATTAGAAAAACATTAAGGGACACATGTTCAAAGTAGAGTGTAGTAAGTCATCCGAACCTCCATTCATGCTAATGGGATATAGTTGGCTAAGTTCCTGGACGATGCTTTGAACGGTACCCCTAGAACTTTTGTAAAACGTTGTGAAGCACGTTAAAACATGGAATGTTTTTAGATTTTCTACTTCTTTTAAATACAATAAAGAGAAAAAATGTAAAGGCAGTCTTTTTTTTTTTTTTGGCACATTGGAAAGTAAGACGTGGATATTATTTAATAATGGTATTCCTGGTTGTGAGGCTACTTACTATTTTGCAGTTAGAGGCCTGAAAAAAAAAAAAAAAAAAACCTAAAATTTTTTTGGTACTGAGCTCCACCATTGTAGGTGTCTCTGAAATAGTCCAAAAAAGAAAAGTAGTGATCCTATTTAGGAAAAAAAAAAATGTATTCTTTCATTCCAAAGTCTAATAGCAAATATATTTCTTCTAATGAGTTAGCGAGATTTTTGTGTGGCTTCTCTGTTAACAAATATATATACAGTTTTAGACAATAGGCCTTGTAGGTTCGAGAACATAGTTTTAACATGACCACTCGTATAAAAATAGAATTGGTGGAGGGGTGGAGGCCCCATGGACTGAGCCTACCTTGACAGCAGATTTATTCAACCACAAGCTCTAACAGCTTTCTTATTTGATGAAATACTGCCTTTGAGGAATGTTTAAGAAAAAGAGACTTGTGTCATAATTGCCTAAGCTATTTGAAGATTTTCACATGAAAGAAGGATGCTACCTCTTCTGTATCATTTTTAAAGAACGGAAATAGAAGTGATAGAAGAAGATAACAGCTCACTTTTTTACAGAGCTCCCCTAAAGGGAATGAAAATTTTTTAAAGAGGTGAGCTTCTTATTACAAGAATTAAATATAATTGAAAGTGTACGAGGGTTTTTTTTGCCTTTTGAAGGAAGTTGGACTTCAGTAGTGTCTCCTAATCCCAGGTGATTTTCAGAATTCCTGTAATATTGTCATTGCCCTCATTTTAATACAGATCCCATAAGCCACACCCCATGCTTAATGGGTCGGAATCTCCAAGAGGATGTATCTATGATGAAGACTAAGTACTTGATGGGAAATAAAACTACCTAGAGAAATACAGTCAATAGTGTCTGGGGATGAAATTTTCATGATAATTGTCAAGATTATACAGAACAGTGATTATGGAGCTCATATCATGAAACAAATTTAGATATATTAGCATAAATTGTCCATAAAATTTTGGTTATATCTGCAAGATGGATCAGTTCAAATTTCATATTCCTCAAGTTTTTTTCAGTCACATAATAAATTTATATTAAGTGCTTATTATGTATTGTGTTAAGCTGAAGGATGAATAAAAAGTTATGAGCAAACATTGGGGATTTTGCTGTCAGAGAATAGAGCCTATGAACCCCCACAAAGCTAAACTTAGAAATAAGTAAATAAATAATTTCAGCTTGTAAGACTAGTTTTTATATCATTGTTGCATTTCTTAAGGTTTTCTGGGTTCAGATTTGACCCCTACCATTGGAGTTACACATCTTGTGGAAGGTTCTTAAGCTCTCTGTATCTGTAGTTTTACCTTTTACAAAATGGGGCTACTAAAAGCAAAGAAGCATCTTTTAGTGTGTAGAAATGACGAGGAGTCTTCACAGTACATCTAATACCATGCATGCAGTAATTAATTGATAGCCATTAGCTGTCATGAGGATGATTTTGATTGTTGTCATCAGATCTTTAATCACCCAGAAGGAATGCTTCAGAGGAAGCAAAACCTCAATTCATTGGGGATATTGTCTTTTTATGATTTGGATCTAACTTTCGATATCAAAACCAAATAAAACCCTAAAGTCAGATGAAGACAAGCCAAGAATTTTTAAATGAAAGAAAGATATGGGGTGGAGGAGATAGAGATCAGGAGATAGGACATACCAGTAAAAATGTGCAACATTATCACTACCCAAGGGACTATATGGGTATCTTCTCAAATCCGACTAAAATATTGCTGTAGTAACGTGCTTTACCAGTCTGTTCTGTTAAGAACACATTTCTTTCTATACGCTAGAAATTCTGTCACCAAAAGTAGCACATTTAACTTGTTTGATCATGTCCAGATAAGAAGTTTTGATCAAACTAAAAATACTTGTTTGTGCCAGGGAAACTGGAGATTAATATGAGTTATTATGAATTATATGAATATGAATTATAATAGATTAATATGAATTATTTTAGGGAGATTAATTAATAGATTAATATTAATTCTTTAGGGAGAGAACACTTTCTTAATTTACATTCATAGATTACTTTCCTTGCCTTTATCATCCTCATTTCCTTTTTTTAAACTTAGTTATTAAATACATTTCTATGCATTTGAAATATGAGTAGATGATTTTAATAATAAATTTCAGCAATACTATGTATAAATTGAGGAATCCTTTATCAAACTTAAAATGTAAATAATCTTTCTCTACCGCTATTTTGCCTTTCATTTATTTTTTCAAAAATAAGCAAGCAAGTTCACTTTCATTTCCTGAAAGCCCTTTTGTCAGACATGTGACTGTGGGTTTTGCAGTGTAGCACAATGTTTGATTGAATGTCAGAGGAAAATCACCCAGATCAAGTTAGAAGAGCTAGGTTGACAGAGTAATGACATTAACAGTCCCTCTTACTGGTTTGAGATACATAATTCAGCAATCAGTGGCACCAGTCATTATATTTTGGCTAAAGTGGGTTCCATTTAGTAGAATCAGCTCAAATTAAAACAACATAACCCATGGTGACTTAAAGATTAATAAAATGTGCAAACCATTATATGCATCTATAGATATGTCTCACAGGTTTAATATATTTGAAGCAGCTTATAAATATATTTATATAAATAACTATTTCTGAAATAACACTGAAGTGAGCATTGTGCCAATCTTTGAAGTCCCAACTAACAGATGAAATTAGTCGTTCAGATTTTCTCTTATGTTTGAAACTGGTTAAGCAGTCTTTTCTTGAGTGACAGAGTAACATCTCCACCAGTGTCATGTAGAAGATTCAGTGACATTTTATGCTATTTATTGAAAATAAGTTGTCCTAAAAAGAAGGATTTAAGTGTGAGTATTGTGAGAGTACACCAGAGGTTATATGCAGTAGACTGGGATTTTTATGTAAAAATAAATATAAGCAAACATTATTTGTATATGTGTTAAAAACAATTGAGGATATGATACTGATTATCCTGATTTTAAAAAAGGAAGCCAGATGTGATAAACATAGGTATTACTGCTCTGTTGTAATTCAAATTTTTGTAATAGTATTGCAATTTTAAAGTTTTGTTTTCTAAGGCTCAAACTCTCATTTTCCCTCAGCTACTACTGTTGGCATGACTTTTCTCTGTGCTTCTCAGTAATGCATGTGATCACTTTTTTTTTTCCTTGTCTTAGTTTGAATAGCTGGTCTAAGATACCTCCTATTTAAAACTCGTATTATACTAATTCTACTTAGTGTCTCCTTTACCTGCAAGTAAATTTAGAGAAATTTGTGTTTGTTGTTTCCTAATACTAAGAAATGTGAATTTTCTGCACACAAGTGACAATCTAGTTTTCAGTCTTACATAAAATGTTATATAGTACTTTAATTGTACTCTTATAATATTTTTGCTAGTACCCGCATATTTTTCTCAGTTGTTTTCATTATTTGGTAATGGTCATGTTTTAGAATTTTAATTTATTTTACATGTCATAATTCTGTTGTAACCTCACCATATCATAGATAAAGCATAGAAAAAATGTTTAAAATATGTATATATTGCTCATATTCACAGAGCTATATATTTAAGACTATAGGAAATAGAAGGCAATGAAAGACTAAACATTCCCAGTAATGAGTTTGATTAAAGAATCTACAGAGTAACTATCAGGAATGGTTTCCAACAAAAGCTGCCACACTGAGTCCAACTGCAGAACTTCAGATAATGCAATTGTGTCATTGAGTTTAGAAAGATAAGCTATATTTAAACTTAAAACCGTATTTTAAACTGCTCTTCTAAACACATGAATTTGTCGTGAATCATGACTAAATCTAGATTTCATTTTAAAAATCATGACTATAAAAAGAATCCTTGAGAGACTGACATGTTTTGAGAGTATTTGATGTCAGATATGTGGATTTTGGTGATCTACTACAGTATAACAGATTGGAAGAATCTTCCAAATAATTACTTTTTAGTAATCACTTTATGTACTCAGAATGTCATTACAGACCACCCAATGGGAGCAAACAATGAATAGTTGACAAAATTGAGTCAACGCTGTTTAACAAATGTGAGGCAACAAAAGTGAGAATGCGTTAATGTAATATTTGTTGTTTTATATATTCCAGATTCAGAACAATTTGTGGGCAGGAAATGCGAGTGGTGGTTCTGTGGTTACTTCATGCATGTTACCACGTGACACGTCCTCCTGCATGACACCTTATTCTCACTCGCCTCGGACAGATTCCAGTTACACAGGGTTTTCAAACCACCAGAACCAGTTCAGCCACGTGCCCCTCAACAATTTTTTCACTGACTCTCTTCTTACTGGGGCTACCAATGGACATGCATTTGAAACAAAGCCAGAATTTGAAAGGAGGTCTTCCAGTATCGCAGTTCTTCGAATGAAAGCCAAGGAGCACACTGCCAATATTTCATGGGCCATGTAACATACAGTACTCTTATTTTTCCTTTAATGGCAAAGTAAAACATTCTATTTCTCATATTTAAAGGATACCACAATAAGCTGCTGTGTGTGGAATTGCTAAAGGTCAAGATATACAGTGAGACCAGCTTAAATGAATAGTTGTTATTATTTAACATTAAAATCTAAGAATGAACCTCTGAAAAGACTAAATAGGTTTACCATCCATCAGTCTCCACAAACTCTGTTTTAGTAGTAAATTTTTTTTTCTATTGTACAAGTCGATGAAATACGACCATGCAACTTCTTAAAAGAATAAATGTATTAAACAAATTCCTCTGTTATAGATTGATTTATGTCAGTTCTGTATAACAAGAAATCCCTTGTAAAATAATATCTGATAAAGGAGGAAATGCACTGGGAAAGTGTCAAGATACCAAAGCTGTCAGGTAAATATTGAAGCAGGGTGTTTTGGGGAGTTGACTGTGATTTCTCTTTCTCTGGCTCTAAGACACAAGGGGCATATCCCCCGTTGCTGAGAATTTATCTGCAGGCCTAAAAGATTTTTTTACTTATAGATGTTTTAGTGAATTTCCCATGAAATAGAACTCTTCTGAAATGGCCAGCATTTGCATGAAATATTTGGGCATACTTTCCTGAAACCATGTGGCTAAAGGTGATAACTGAAATATTCCGGTGTGATTTAAAATACAGTCATGAGAATAGTTTCTATAAATGCTACCTTTTAAATGAAAAAGTCAGCACCAACTCAGTGAAAAAGCCAACACCAACCGACTTAGCATCACACACTAAGAAAAATGTAAGTTACAAAACCTGCTGCTGCTTTTAAACTAAAAGTATGTCAATAAAAGTGTACTCACAAACTTCTAATAAATACAACAGAAGAAACTTTTTTTTGACATGTCACATTATGCCTTATTATGAAACATTTTCAGTTAAAAGAGCAGCAAATGCAACTTTATATTTATTTCTTGGGCTTATGCAAGTGCAAACATGTGTGTGTGTTTGTTTTTTGATATATAAGCCATAAGCATTTTTTTGCTACTGTGGTTTTGCATAGGGAATTAAAATGTCAGAAGGCTTTCTAAAATTTCTGGTGGAAAAGAAAAGAAAAATACATTGCATCTGGAAAATTGCTAACCCCTTTGATTTACTTCTCCTCCCTTTCCCCTGTCACATTCCAAGCTTTTTCAGATGAGTGAAATGTCAACCTCCTTAAAAGACTCTTAATTCATAAAGGCAAAGTAAATTAATTGAAATGAAGATGGCTCCCATGGCTTGGATCAGAGCAAGTTCTGCTCTTTGTACTCCCTTAGAATCTTCCTTGTGGTTCCTGCAGACTTTAGGGATATGCTTGGAAGCCCTCTAGACTAAACGATAGGAATAAATGAATTCTAAAAACTAAATTTCAGAAAAGGTACTTAAATCCAGTGTCTCTTCCTAGTAGGAAAAATATTTACAGCAGTTAGACATTTTTTGTAATAAAACTTTAAAATCAAGCAGATGATGGAGATGAGTGATGTCCTAAACAAACATCCCTTGACTTCATAATAACTCTGTTCTTTATTACTTTTGGGTTCTCTCTTTTTAGTTTTCTTCCCAGGACAAACTTGTTCAACTTTGGCCCTGAGAATTATGCTTACATGCAGGAGCTCTTGTTAGAGGATTGTTTAGGCAGCTGTTAAATATCCTTCATGTTTTAAAAAAGAAGGACTTCTAATACATTCATGTGTCTGGTCAATAGGAGGTTGGTAACTAAAACTTAGAACGAAAGTGTAAGATTTTCTTTTTAAAAATTCCCAAGTTAGTAGTGTTTGTATTCATTTTCTCCTGCTTTCTTAATTGAAATTTTAATGTCCCTCAGCTAATACATTATATTTTTAAAATGAGGGAAAAAACTCATTTTTGAATCAAGTGTGAATTTCACATCATCCCTTAGTTTTCCTACTACACTTTTTTTTCTCATTGTATTCTAATAATTAGTTAGAGCTTCTGTAACTTATTCTTTTTAAATTTTAACATCTTTTTAATTGAGGTTCTACATCTGCAATGCTTTGTATAAATTTAATTCAATCAGCACTTTTTTTTAACACCTACAATGTGTGAAGCACTTTTGGGGATTAAAAAAATAAATAAATAGAACCATGGCTTTGTCCTCTATGAGTTCGCAGCCTTCCTGGACTGATGCATCCATGAAGTTTACCCTCTCAGCCATGCCTCACATTTTATGATGGCAATTAAGAATTGAATGCAGGGCGCCTGGGTGGCTCAGTGGGTTAAGCCGCTGCCTTCGGCTCAGGTCATGATCTCAGGGTCCTGGGATCGAGTCCCGCATCGGGCTCTCTGCTCAGCAGGGAGCCTGCTTCCCTCTCTCTCTCTCTCTCTGCCTGCCTCTCTGTCTACTTGTGATCTCTCTCTGTCAAATAAATAAATAAAATCTTAAAAAAAAAAAAAAGAATTGAATGCAAATCTTGGTGAGAACATTCTAACCTTTCTTTTTCATTGGCTGGATTTTATTACATATTTAAATAAAGATATAAGAAAACGAACTTTTGGTGCAATGGGAAAGATAAAGCTAAAACAAAGAATGCATAGAATGCACTTCCTGAATTTTCTCATGCAATTTTTGAACTTAGGTTAATCTCAATTTCATATACTAGAATTCAGATCACTCACAAATCTCAGCTCTGAACATAATCTCAGGGTTGTGGGATGGAGCCCTGAGTTGGGCTCTGTGCTCAGTGTGGAATCAGCTTGTCCCTCTCCCTCTGCTCCTCCCCCTGCTCTCTCTTTCTCTTTCAGATAAATAAGTAAATAAATAAATGAAGTCTTTAAAATAAAAATGTTGGGCTTACACACCTAAGAGAGGAAACATTAAGGAGTGTTTTAATTTACTTTTATTTGGGCTCAAATTACTAACAGAAGTGATCCTGGGAGTTTGGGTCCTTGAAGTAGTTGATCCACTTGGACATTTGTTCCCATGCCATTTTCATCCCCTACTTATCCCTTTCCCACTTTTTTTTTTTTTTTTTTTTTTTTTGCACAGACAGTTTAAGGGATGATTCTTGTACTCTTCTCTTTCCCCTAAGCAATTTGGTTAAGATTTGGTCCTCAGGAGATAAATTTACTGGGGAATTAGATAAGGTCTGCCATTTCATTCATAAACATAAAATGAAATTTCAGAAAATGGGTTGTGGATTTTTGAAGACAATTTCCTTGAGAATATTAGTGATTATTTTCTCCTTAAATAACTTCTCATGAAAAAGAAAGCCACTGTAATCTTTGCCCTCATTCTTGACAACTATCCCCGAAGAATAACAGAGTTACTTAACCTATATAACCTTGAGAAAACTCATGAAATTGAGTATATAAATTACTGGAATGTATTAGCTTTGTTGTTTCAATAGGCTGTTGATTTTCTTTTTTTACCTCCAAGGAAGGGAGGAAAAGGCATACCTATGCATTTAACAGGATTCTTACAAAAATGATATGTTACTCTTTCCTTTTAGTATCTTTGCTTTCTTGTCTCATATACTAGCTGCTTAGAGACCTCCATCTGCAATTCTTTTCTCACCTCCCTATGTTTTATATAGTGCTCTTTTCCGTATAATGCTGTAGTTTTAGTCTGCCAACAGCTAAACCAATGCTTTGGCTAAAAAAGAAGTGGAAAGATCAACTACAGTGTTTGCATAAACTCTTTGAAATATTTAAATAATTTTCTGAACGTACCAGCAACCCTGGCCTTTGTTTTTCAATGTTTAATTCAAGGAGAATTATAAATGATGGGTAATTGTTAGATATAATTTTTAATTATTAATTCAGTCATTTTTTTATTTGCTGCCAAATATTTTGGGAGAAATGTAGAAATGTTCTTATTTTTAAAATCCTAGTTGGGCTCACTTCTTTTCTCTTTGAAATGTAAATGTATGTTTACTATTTAAAACATAATTGCTAACTTTCAGCCATCCCTACTTTAAGAAATCGGGCATTAGAAATTTCAGCAGACATGATTTCCTTATAGCTATTCATATTTTGCATTGAAGAAACTATGGCTTTTGGTAAGGGATTCTTTTAATAAAACACTATATTAAATAGTATTTTTGTTCCTAGCGTCTAAGTCTCATTACATATATTTTATGCAAGCCAGGTGGCAATGTCACTAATGATCCAAGTGAAAACAAAATCAGAAGTGAAATGCTTAGCAGTCGAGTCCTCATTTATGGCAGGAATCTTTAAAAACAGATTACACACGATCCTCGTTTTCCAGGGCATGGAAAATGCTCAGACCGGATTTTTTTGTCTGTTTTAATAATTGTCCTTTGTAAGTGAACATGTTGCCATTGTTTATCCTAGAAATATATTGAAAAAATTGTGAACAAGGTTTCCAGACTAGGGGTAGCTAATTCTTCAGTTCTGCTGCATGGAAGAGGAGAGAATTGAAAAAAGCCTTTTCTTTCCTTGCTAGCCTTAGCACTGTATACCACTATGCGTTCTTTCAGTTCCAGGCAAATAAATGACTTCACTTGAGTATTTCATGTGCATGACGTTATTCTGTAGCATGTTTGACTTGAGAGGCATTACTTCCCGAAGTTTTTCATGCATTTTCACATCATGTTCACTTGTATTATTTTCTTACTTATTTCCCTTAACATACACTCTAAAGACTTAAGAGAATAATTCAGAATCATCACTAGCATTGTCAAAACACCACAAGTTTCAAGTAGAAGGCAAAAGGAGCCCCCTACAAGCTATTTATGCTGTTCAATTGGTGAACATACAAAAGATTCAAATCCTTAAAAATCTTACTAAATCACTAGAGGAGATTCATGACTTAGGTGGGAGTGGAGGTAGAGAAGGATGTATCTTTGTTTAGAAGTCAGAGAAGGTCCTTATCCTGAGATAGGAAAATAGGCCCTTAGTTTCCCTAACCCCTAAAAGAAACTTGGCATTTTCTTTTATTTATGACTAAGAACAACAAATCTCAGTGGTATTAACAGTACTGTGATTTTGTCACCAAGAAAAGGAACAGGTATTTGCATATTACATTAGAGTTAATACAAATATCTTGAAATAATTATAATTCAAGTTTATCACTTGATCAGGACAGTTTTCCTTAAGATAAATTTTAGCTCTGTTGCTGGGTTTTGTTATTTAATCTATCAGTAAAGATACACAAATATTACGAATTAATATTATAAATATTTGGACACCTGTGTTTCGATATAATTGGTTTCCTTCATAAGCCTATACATTTTATTTACTAAAATACCTTCTCTAAGAAGGGGTTCACAAGACCACTAAACTGCCAGAAGGGTTCAAGGAGCAGAAGGGATTAAAAAAAACCCTTTTTATGGGTCAGCATTATTTCCCCATGTCCAATAATTTTTCACGCCAGAGCTTAGTCATACGTTATGGGAGGAGTAAAATCGGGTACTTAATAGTTTGCCAGGTTATCTCTTACTAGCAGAGGGTAAGATTGAAAGAGAATGGGGCTTTCTAAAGCAGACAGCCCCACAGCATTCATGGACGAATGAATAAATGAGGGATTTTTTTTTTTTTTTTTTAAATGAGGGATTTTAAGGAGGATCACTGAGAAGCCAGGATGCACCAGAGAGGAATAAGGCTTTTTTTTTTAAGACTTATTTTTTGAGAGAGAGAGAGAGAAATGAGAGCACATGAGCAGGGTGAGGGGGCAGAGGAGGAGAGTTTTTATCGGACTCCCCAGTGAGTGCAGAACCCAAGGTGGGGCTTCATCTCAGAACCCCAAGAGCATGCCCTGAGCTGACATCAAGAGTCAGACCCTTAACCAACTGAGCCACCCAGACAGGTAGGGACCAGGCTTTTGAAGAAAGAGAGATGTGTTTGGGTGGTATCATGGAAGGAATATGGCCTTAGGATTTCTAGTTCTACCACTTTTTAGCTTTAAAACTTTAGGCCTGTCATTCAGTCCCTCTGAGCCTTAGTTTTTTCATTGAAAAACTTGCATTGAAAACAGTGAAAAACTTACATAAAGCTTTAAGTTAACAAGGCATTTTCACATTTATTTTCTCCTTTGACTTTCACAATTTTGTATCAAGGGGCTTTCTTATCATCTGCATTTCATGGAGGAGGTAATTTATAGTCCGAGAAAATAAGAAATTTCTAAATCCAAAATCTCTCCTTCTGCCTTTTTATTCTACAGACTTTCCTTAAGGCTATGCAGGAAAAAAAAATTGAAATATGCATTTAAAAATAATTTATTGTAGTCTGTGAGGTGCTTAAATGACATACTTTTTTTTTAACAGATTCCAATTATTCCTCCTGTTGAGTCAATGTTAATTTTTTTCTTCCTTCTTTTTTTCTAATCTTCAAATTCAGTTTTATTCAATTAACAAACAAAATTATTGAGAACCCCTTTTGTGCCAAGACCTTAGAGAAATTAACATGCTGCCTGGGGAGGTGAACAGTGACCATAAAGAGCTGTAATAAGACATGGATGTAGCTCCTGCAAAATATATTGGAAAACAGGTAAGTGAGCAATTAATTCAACCCTTTGTAAGTCATGGAAAGCTGCAGAGAAGAAGTGTCTTGGGTCCTACACTGAAACATGAATAGGGGGAGCGCCCCGCTGGCTCAGTCAGTAGAGCATGGAACTCCTGATCTTGGGTTGTCAGTTCCCGTCCCACGTTGGGTGTGGGGACCACTTAAAAAATAAAATCTTAGGGGCGCCTGGGTGGCTCACTCAGTTAACTGTCTTTGGCTCAGGTCATGATCCTAGGGTCCTGGGATTGAGCCCAGCATTTGGGGCGGGGGGGAAATCTCTGCTCAGTGGGGAGTCTGATTCCCCCTTTCCCTCTGTGCTCTCCCTCTTTCAAATAAATAAATAAAATATAAAAAAAAATAATAACATCTTTTAAAAAAAGATGACTAGGAATTTATAATAATGTATCATTTTACCTCTTTTTCTCTGAAAGAAAACCCAAATCCGTTTTAAAAAGCTGTGTTCATGCTAGTTAAAATATTTTCAATTTTTTAAAAATTTTATTTTATTTTTTCAGTGTTCTAAGATGCATTGTTTATGCACCACACCCAGTGCTCCATGCAATACATGCCCTCCCTAATACCTACCACCATATTTTCAATGTTTTGTTTACATCATACCACAATTTCTTCTCTAATTTTAAATATTTATTCTCCTTATTTTATTAGTATTATTTTATTAATTGAACCAAAGTTATCAGATTCACCAGAGAAATAATTTATCTTATTCAATGAGGTTTTATAAGTCTCTACTCTCAAGTAATACAATGAATGGGTGCCAAACTCATAATATTACTTAGTGGAGGTTTTGAATAAATGTAAGCTATGGCCTTTGTGTTCAGGGGATATTCAGTTTAGTTGGATAGATGACATTTGTTAAAATTTGTCTCTCATGAAATTATAGCACACGTATTTTAATAAGGTTTGTCTATAAATACATAACAGAAAAAATGGGGGAAAAAATTCCCAAGTGCAGCTTCAAAATACACATCTGCAAAAAGCTGATAGAAAAGTTCAGTAAGGAGAAGGTTTCACCCTGGTATACCCCTTGATCTCTGACCAAGAAAAAGACAGAAGATTCTGAGGTCACTGCAGGAAAAATACTCCCCGCTCCATGAAAGGGTAAAGAAAAAGAAGCAGCAGTTGGGTGTTGCTTTTGTGTCTTTAATTTAACTCTTTGTCTGCCTCCGTACCGTCAAAGTTTGTCTCACTTTATACAAAACTCTTGCCTAAATTCTATAAACAGAGGTTTAACGAGGAATCGCTCTCTTATCTTGATCCCTCTTTTCCCAGCTGTGAAATTGATCGATGTCTTTAAGCCCTAAGACAGCTCCCCTTGTAGAGACGTTTTCTGGTTCAAAGGAGAAAAAAGGCAGGAAAAAAAATTATTCTGAGAAATACCTTAGAAGAAAATTGTAATGATCTAGGAAGAGAGCTGTGTAGCTAGATGTTAGTCAGACAGTGAACCCTTAAATTAAAGTATTAAGAGTGAAGATACATGGCAAGAGAGAATTTGCCAGGCTCCCGTAGTTATGTGACTCAGATTAACTTTTTGTACCTATGTGCAAATTTCTTAGATTTAAAATTGTGTAATAGTTTGATTGGCTTTCGCTGAGATCACTAACAATTTAGCAGAAGAGAATCAAGATTCTGATCCCAGATGTGTCACTAATGATCACTGCCACCTCACCTCTCCCTTCTCAAAGTTCAATTCAATTGAGCAAATATTTATTGAGTGCTTATGGCTGCCGACTTTTGTAAGTCAGAGAAAAGTAATGAGATGTGAGTAAAATGTGACAAGTCTTGAGGAAGACAGCACTACTTACAGAAAGCCATTATCATCGTCGGTGTTTTAAACAGAAGTTTGATTTAATTGCATTAATAACACCAACAGTGTACATTGCTTTGAGGTACAGTAATTTCCACACCGGATTTGGATTTTTATCTGCATACTGGATACAAATCACAGTCCCCAAGGCTTGACTTATAAGTAAAATAACACCATCCCCCATCTAGCATCAGTTATGCACATCCCTAATAGCTCAACTGAAGGACAGCATTAGCCATTATATAAACTAATTGGGTTAATTCGGCTCTGGAATTTAGGCAAATAATGTAACTGAGATAAACAGAGGGTCACTTATGCGTCTACTTGTACACATTTATCTACACTTCTTATTTATACTACTAAATGCTTAAAACAACACTAGGCTATAAATTTGCCTTTTCTTTCTGATTCTCTTGGCAGGGTTTCTTACATGCTTAACTTTTAAAGAGTGGAGTTCGGTCTCCTCTCAAATAAATAAGAGAGCAGTGGAAGGAAAAAACTGCAGCTACAAAGTAGTTCTAACCCATTAAACGCAGATGGCTCACAGGGGGTTTAATCATCAGGAGTGAACACACATCACGCTGAAATATAGAGCTGTTTTCTATCACTTGTTACCATTTGAACGTCTGTCTCAGGAAAGTGAATTCCATATATCTTCCTGGCCATCAGTTGCCCTTTGAATACTCCTCTCTCTGATGTAGCTAGATTTCTCTTCAGAACTTACTGAGATGAATGAGCTCTTGCCACACGTAGAAGTGAAAGAAAACATTTCTTTCTCTGCCAGAACAGATGAGATTCGTCATTAAAAGAATGGATTTGACCTTGTAAAGTAGACCAAAGCAATTAACAAACAAACCCCTTTGGGGCAGATTGCCTTTATCTTAGTCTTCCAATAGAAACTTTTTTTTTTTTTTTTTTTTTTAAATGCCCTCACAGCCACATTGCAAAGACCAGGGTATCTGATCACCTGAAAACCTGAAAAGAAGCTGAACTCTGGGATAAGAATTCATCTCTAAAGTTTTTCCATGCAAAGAGAATTTCATGGACACCTAAAAAAAATCATACGGATTTAGCCTCAGCTATCATAAGTCAATTACCATTATCAATAGGTCGTATCGATCAGAAATTATTAAAGAGATCCATAAAACCAATTTGATAGCAATGTATAAACCAAAAGTAGAAATAAGCATGACAGCCTATATAAAATGACGGAAAACTCCATTCGAGGACAATTTATAATATCTAAGGAAAAGATTGTGCTTTGCATCTTTCTCAACTCACTAGTTAATTGATTCATTTCCTGATGCCTGGTCTCTTTTCTATAGTTTCTTCCCCCCACTCCTTATCTTTCCCTTGTTCTTTTATCTGTTTTCCTCTTTCCCAGAGCCCATACCTAGCTAAAACCCATTCTTCAAGTCTAAAGTCTTAGGTGATATTCAGGGAAAGAGCCGCTACCAATCACTGGGACAACAGCAATAGTAAAAAGCAGCCTCCTTGCTTCCCCTGCAGGGCATGTTCAGCCAGTGCTATTACACTGATTGACATAATCTTGAGTAAACCCAGCTGATAAGCCACAGAAAGGCTGCTCATCAACCTGCAACACTTTGGTCTTGCTATTTCATTTGTCTTTCTGCCTGAGTTTGTAAACCACTCAGCAATTTAGACACTTACAGATTAAAAGTTATCGTTTCATCCCACAAATGATATTTTGAATGTCATCCTTTCTAAAAATCTTGTGCATGTATTTTGCTCAGTTTACATTTTAGTTGACAAAAATCTACCTTTGGAAAAACGAACAAAATATGGGTAAGGGGGAAGGATATCAGACTAGCAAAAGATCTGAGATCTCAATGAATTTTTTAAAAATTCAGAAACTTTGCAAAATTTATTATGGAGGGAAATATTAAATTCACATTATTAATATTATTTTTATAATTTTACAATAATAATAATTATTATATTTACCAGTAGATGGCACTGCATGGGTGTTGAAAATGTCTACATCCATACAATCTGGGGAAAGAGCGGATCATCAATCATGCTCACTGGTGTGAAATGTGCCCTCCACTTGAGTTCTCTTTTGTAGTGAGAATATTATATCCAGGAGTCCCAACAGGTTATGTGAGGAAAGAACATAAATTCATTAACACTCATTTTATTTATCAAACCCTTAAACAGGGCTTACTACATGACAAATGGGTACGTTCTCTTATTTCCTTTTTCAGATAAGAAAACTGAAGCAGAGAGAGTTGAAGATTCCCTAATGTCATACAGCTAGTAAATGGTAGGAAAAGGACTGGCCCGGATATTTGATCTAGTTGAGCTCTCTCTGCTTTGCCCTCTCTCAGTTTACCCACATGAATTACTTATTCACCTAGTCAACATTTTTAAGAGAACAGACTCGAAAATCCAAGGTATACAGAAACAGATAGATTCCAATTAGAAAACTACAGAATCTTAGGGGCTTGGAGGTACTGTTGAGGAAAGCAAAGGGGTCCTTGGGAAGGAGGGGTTGTGTTGGTCTATTAGGAAAATCCACCAACAAAGAAGAAGAGAGGATCCCTACATAAAATTCACCAGTTCACAACCTTGCTTATGGCAGGATGCTGCATATTTTTAGAACAAATATATTCTTAACATTGTCCAACTATATTTTAACATTGTCCAACTATATTTTATTTATGACTGATGTAGAAATACTTCAAGTATTTTAAAAACTGTAACAAGCAGATTATAACTTGTTCAGTGTCTTGCAGCATTAACTGCAGTAACTCTTGCCTCCCCCTCACTCTGGGCATCTACGTCCGTGACAGCTCAGCGCTTTGGCCGACCCAGAATTGTGCCGTCACGGACAAATGGAAGCCCAGCTTCTCGTCCTCTGGCAGTCCCCCACACCAGTCAAACATTTTAACTTAGTTTCCTCAGTGTGCCTATTATCTAACCTCATCAAATCTTCCATCCCTCAATCTTAGCCTGTTTTCCCTGACACCCTCTTCCATAGCTACTTCCTTTCTTATCCTTCGTACACCTCACAGCCCGTCTTTCAACTACTCTTTGTCCAATATGTTCGAAGGCCTGCTGTTTTCCTTTTATCACACCTGCCTCCACCTGGGCTAATGAAGTCGCTAAAAAGGAATGTGTGCAGATTAGTTCCATGAGAAGAAAGTATATTATCTCCACTAAAAATGTGTGTCTTCCGTCCCAAAGGGAGCTTTGCATGGCCGAATATAGTCATTCCTGCTTCCTATTTTCCACCATACACATTTCGCAGCTTGTCTGCTCTTCAAATCTTTAATTTAATTTAGTGCTCTCCCATCTCACTGCACCTTCTCCACAAGAAAAAAGGCGGAAAAGAGCCATCCTAAGGGAATTGCCAATTTCTTGCCACTACACCTACAACTGTACCTATATCAGTAAGTGTTGTTTTCTTCTGGTTTATTTTAAGGGAAGAGACATTCCCTTCTAGTTCTAATCCTCATTCTGTGCTGTATCCCTCCCAGTTTTGTCATGGTTTTTCTGCCATCTCCTGTCTGTTTAAACTTCTCCTTTCAGCCATTTTCAACCCATCTCATTTGCTAAAAAATAGTGATAATAAAAGTTGGCAAAAGATCTTCATGCTCCCTCACTGCTTCCAGATTTGCCCCAAAACATCCTATGAAGGCATATCTGCACTCAATATCTTTACATTTTCATTTGCCCCTCACTGAATACTCAAACCTTTGCCATAGCCTTTTGAGTTCCACCAATTCATAAAAATTACTTTTTTCAAGATCAGCAAACTAAATCCAATGGTTGCTTTTCAATTCTTTTGATCAGTTCTGTTTTTGATTGAATTGTGTCTTCCTAAAAGTCCTAACCCTCAGTGTCCACGAATGTGGTCTTACTTGGAAGTAACTTCTTTACAGACTGATTCAAGTTAATATAAGGTCATCCTGAGTTAGGACAGATCTTAATCCAATAACTGACATTCTTAAGAGAGAAATTTGGATATAGACAGATAGGGAGAGAATATCATGTGATGATGAAGGCAAAGTTTGGAGTGGTGTGTCTCCAAGCCACAAAACACCAAGGATTGCCAACAACCACCAAAACTAGGAGAGAGGTGTGGGACAGATTCCCCCTCAGACCCTCCAGAATTGCAATGCCTATCAACCCCTCAATTTCAGACTGAATACATCCCAGCCGACTTAAACCTCCTGGCACGTGGTGCTTTGTTACAGCAGCTCGAGGAAACTAATACAAAGGCTCGGATTCATTTGGTACTTCTGATTCTGACTACACCTTCCTTCCTGCTCAGGAGAGCCTTCCATGTTGGTTTCTGTGGCACCGTACTCACCTAGTCACCCTACTCCTTCTCCTCTTTGGCCCCAGCCTACTCTTCTATGCTTAAATGTGATTCTGGTTGCTCTACTCTGTCCTTTTCTCACTATCAATATTCTTTGCAGATATTTTTACCACAATAACCATATCCGTGATTGCATTCAATGTGGTACAAAATAGAACTATATATCTGATCACTTACTGGCATGCTCCAGACACAAATGCAGAGGGAAGTTCCACTGACTGAACATAAAATCCCAACCTGCTTCTGCTTTTATATGTATATATATATACATATATATATATATACACACACACATATATACATATATAATAGATAAATATAAATACTATGCTTAATATATGTAATCATGTATATAACAAACAATTTATTTTTTTAAAAAATTTTACTTGTTTGAGAAAGAGAGAGAGAGAGAGTGAGCACAGGAGGAAGGGTAGCAAGAGAGGGAGAGAAGCTGACTCCCCACTGAATGGAGCCAGACACTGGGCTCATTTTCAGGACCCTGAGATTGTGACCTGAGCCGAAGTCAGACGTTTAATCGATGAGCTACCCAGGAATCCCAATATATTTATTTTTTTCAAAGCACTTTTAGGTTCACAGAAAAACTGAGAGGAAAGTACAGTGTTCCTGTGTACCCCTTCCTATTATTCACATCATCTTGCCTTAGTGTGGTTGCATTTTAATAAGTCAATTTCAATATATTATTATTATAAAGTCCATAGTAAGTTTCACTCTGTGTTGTACATTCTATGAGTTTTCATAGTTAGATCTACCATTACAGTAGCGTACAGAATAGTTCAGCCGCTTTAAAATCCCTTTGTGCTCTACCTCACCATCCCTCCCTCCACCTTAACTACTGGCAATCACTGATCTTTTTAGTGTCACTTTCTAAATGTTGCATAGATAATTATACAGTAGGTAGCCTTTTCAGATTGGTTTCTTTTATTTAACAATGTGCACCTGAACTTCCTCCAGGGTTTTGTTTGTTTGTTTGTTTGTTTTTTGTGGCTTGATGGCTCATTTCTTTTTGTTAAATAATATTGAGTGGATGACACACTGTTTATCCATTCACCTAGTAAAGGACATCTTAATTGCTCCTAAGTTTTGGGAATTATGAATAATGCTGCTGTAGGCATTCATGTGAAGGTTTTTATGTGGACATAATTATTCAAATCATTTGGGTAAATACCAAGAAGCATGATTACTGGATTGAGTGGTAAGAGTATGTTTAATTTTGTAAGAAATTGCCAAACTGTCTCCCAAATGACTTTGTAACTTTGCATTCCCACCAGCAAAAAGCCAGAGTTCCTACTGCTCCACATTCTCACAGCATTTGGTGTTGTCAGTGTTCTGGATTTTGGCTGTTCTCATTGGTATGTAGTGGTATCTCATTTTAATTTGTGATTCACTAATGATATTTGATGTTGAGCATCTTTTCATATGTATATTCGCCACCTATATATCTTCTTTGGTGAGATGTCTGTTCATATTTTTTCCCCATTTTTTAATATATATATTTTCAGAGGTTTTATTTATTCATTTGTCAGAGAGAGAAAGAGAGAGAGGGAGAGAGAGCGTGCACAAGCAAGGGGAGCAGCAGGCAGGAAGAAGCAGTTTCCTCGCTCAGCGAGGAGCCCGATCTGAGACTTCATCCCAGGACCCAAGATCATGACCTGCCAAAGGCAGATGCTAAACTGACTGAGCCACCCAGGCATCCTGATTTTTTTCCCCATTAAAATATTTTGTTGCTTTTTAAGAGTTCTTTGTATATTTTAGATGCAAATCCTTCATCATACGTGTGTTTTGTAAAGATTTTTTTCTCCTATTGTGTGACTGGTCTTTTCATTCTTTTGACAAGCATCTTTCACAGAGAGAAATTTTTAAGTTCAATGAAGTCTAACTTACCAGTTTTTTCTTTCATGAATTATGTTTTTGGTATATCTAAAATGTCACTGACAACCTAAGGCTACCTAGATTTTCTCTTATATTATCTCCTACATTATCTCTGAATCTTAGTTTTGTTGTTTATCTTTTGGTCTTTGGTCCTTTTTGAGTTAATTTTTACAAAAAGTACTAGGTCTATGTCTGGATTCACTTTTTTGTATGTTGATGTCCACTTGCCCCAGCATCATTTGTTGAAAAAATCACCTTTGCTCCTTTGTCAAAGGTCAGTTGACGGCATGTGTGTGTCTATATCTGGGCTATTTCTGATTTTCATCTTCTATTATTTTCACTTGCCCACTAGAAGCCTGAGGTGTATTCTTTATTCTCTTCTCTCATAAATATTGTGCTAAGCACTTCACACTTATTATTTAATGGAACACTACAGTAGTCCTGTTCTGTTATTAGGACCACATTAATAGTGAGAACTTGAGTTCAGAGACAGCTCTATTTATATAAATAGACTGAAACATCTTTATTCTTAACCCCCGGGACGTATCACCACACACAGCTCACAAGCAGCCGGCCAACTGGACTTCAGGAAACGAACCCTCAACCCTTATGCTAATTCCTACATATATTTTGAAATCATAATGTCTCTTCAACCTTATGGCCATTGTATTAATTCAAGCACCATCAATTTTCAGAAAATTTACTAACAATACTCTCTTAATGGGTTTCTTGCATCCAGTCTGGCTCTAGTCCAGATTGTTATTTCTTAAGCACAAATCTGATAACACTAAACATAAAACCATCTCATGGCTCCCCATCACCGCTAAAGAAAGCAGACATTCCAAAATATGTTTACAACTCCCCACTCCATCCAAATCTCAAATTCAGCCATAACGATCTGTTTGTACTTCTCCATGGCACTGCCTATAGTCTTAAATCTGCACCTTTCTGCATGTGGGCCCATTTGCCACTGACGGTTTTTTCTGTTTCTTTGTCTGACTCTTTTCCTTCAGGTTGTAACATAAATATCAGGTCTTAGTAGCATTGCCAGATTTAGCAAATAAAAATAAAAATACAGGATACCTAACGTATTGCATGATCATACTTATATTAAGGAATTATTCACTGTCAAAAATTAAAATGTAACTGTGTGTCTATTTTATCTGGCTCCCTATGTCCTGGGGAAGCCTTGTCTGTAACCCCATCACCTAAGATTGGGTTAATTCCTACTCTGATCTGCTCCCATAGCCTCCTATGTGTACCCCCCTCACAAGACTCACTTCCTCTCTATTATTCATGTAATACTTCCATCTCTATTGCCATTCTTAAGGACAGAAGTTGTATCTTTTTTCCAGCAGGATATTTCCAGCATCTTGACATCCCATGCTTGGTGCTCAACAAATGTTTGTTAAGTGTTTTTAAATAAATGGATTCAACACATTTCATTTTAACCCATTGTCATGGCAGTTGCTATTAGCTGTATGTACTATTAAGATATATTTCACACCTAATTTTGATACATCTAGTAGGGATGGCTTTTTGTATTTAGCTTTGAAGCTCTTGGTTTAGAATTTTGTGAAATTGCATAAATTACCTTCAAGTAATTCCTGGCCCACTTCATATCTTCTAACCATAGAGACAAAAGTGTGCCCAGTGCAGTGGTAGGCTGCCACCTACACAGCAACAAGGTGGAGCTCTCTCTCCTTCTCAGAAGCTGGAAGTGACGACCAAGATGACAAGTGTTGCTCATTTACCTCACCTAAGGGGGAAAAAATCATTACTTTCAATATTAGTCATCTACATTGATATTTGTTCTCGATAGTGTTTTAAGGAACACTAATTTCCTAGGCTGATAGTAGGCTTTCTTCAAATGCAGACATATGGTTAACTTTGGTTTTCAGCTGGGTAGCATGAGTTTGAATAGATTTCTGTCCTCTAGGGGTTTTCATAACTTTTAACATGTAAATAGTGAACCTTCAGGAGGTGATATATAATATAGGGGATTTTGCTAATCTAACTAATCACAGAGTCTTTTTGTTAGTTATCGCCTAATGTGGAAATACTAATGTAGATTTTGACGCTCTCCTCAGGGTCAATGAGTATATTGACCAGATTTTATTGTTATAAACAGGCTCTTTGGAATGCCTGACTCAGAGATGTGATGATATAATTTATCTAGTAGACCCAGCTTTATTAGGTCACATTCATCTGTTTTGAGCTAGAGCTCCAAAAAGTTTCCAAAATAAATGTCTTCAGGATTTAGTGTATATAAAGTAAAGTTTGTATTTGACACAGAAATTGGTAGGCCCATAAGGAGGTATGGAAAATCCTAGAGCAGTTATATTTCAGATTGCTGAATATTTAGTATTATTGGATTTTAAAACAAGAACTTCAAAGGTAAGATACACTTCTCACTAATGAAAAGCACATGTGATATGGCTGAAGTCCCTCCACCCCCCATAGGCAATAGTCAGGGCCAAGCTGGTGTGTGATCAGAGTACTGGGCCACCTGGGAGCTGCAGTTTGAGGTCCCTACCTTCCACATCATACTTAACTCCATTATTTGAATGAGGTTGTTACCAGAGGGTTAATATATATCATGTTGTATCTGAAAGGTGGCACATCACCTATTAACCCAGAAGTAAGCATGAATTGGTTCCTATTATTGTTAAATACTATAGCACTAAGATTTAATAATAATTTCCATTTGTTTAACTGCATATGCCAAGTACTATGCCAGTTGCTTTATGTGATAATTGTGATAGCAACTAATACTTGTGAGCACTCAGTGTGTTATACACAATGCTGAATTTTCTATTTGCGTTATTTCCTCTAATTGCTTCAACAACTCTTTGAAATTGACCTCACTATCTATATCCATCTTACAGATGATGAAAATTCAAGTGACTTACTCAGAAGGTATAGTAAGCAGCTCTGAGATGGGCTTTGGAATGATCCATGTCGGGGACACCTGGGTTGCTCAGTGGGTTAGGCAGCTGACTCTTGATTTTCACTCAGATCCTGATCTTGCCGTCATGGGCTCAAGCTCCGCAGGGAGTCCCGCTGTCAAGCCCATGGTGGGACTTCGTGCTTGGTGTGGAGCCTGCTTGGGATTCTCTCTCTCCCCTCCCTCTGCCTAGTCTAACCAGAGGTTGGCTGGGTCCGCTGGTCACGGAAGAGCCTCGCGGAGAAGTGGGGTCCCACCCACTGCCACGGGCTCCCACCACCGCCTCCGAGTCTCTCAGAGCTGGTCCTCCACACCCACTTCCTGCTGCTCTGTTTTGTGAGGTTTTCCCCAGAATCGCTGTGCAGTCTTTGGCCGCCAGGTGAAGAATTCAGGAAGGGCTCAGCTGGATGGTTTATTTTTGCTTCACTGCCAAACCGGCTTCATCACTCACAGGACAAGGCCTCAAGCCCTTCTTGACCTCTCTCTGCAAGTGATGCTATACCCTCCAGGACTCCCCCACATGCTTTGGGTTTCTTACAGCCGGTCATTGCAATTCAGAACTCCCTGTTTTGTTTTTTGTTTTTTTGGGGGAGGGGGCTATTTAATTAATTTATTTATTTTTTATTTTTTATAAACATATAATATACTTTTATCCCCAGGGGTACAGGTCTGTGAATCGCCAGGTTTTACACACTTCACTGCACTCACCATAGCACATACCCTCCCCAATGTCCATAACCCCATCCCCCCTCTCCCAACTCCCCTCCCCCCTCTCCCAACCCCCCTCCCCCCAGCAACCCTCAGTGTTTTGGAATCACAAGCCAGGAAGTCAGAGCCTAGTCCTCTTGGTGCCCCAGCCTGTGAAAGAGAAGGCTTTTTAGTGGCAACTGTATTGGCCTGGGCAGCAGGGGACATGGTTGCAGCCCTGTTTCTGACCCATTTCTGGCTGTCTGACCTTGGGAGGATCCCCATCTGTGCAACTGGAAAAAAAAACAAAAACAAAAACAGAAACCAACCAAACAAACAAAACCTCTCTCTCTCTCTCTTAAAGGAGGGGGGGGGGGAGAAGAAAAGGAAGAAAGAAAAGAAATGATCTCCCTGTCCTGTGTGCCTGCATTCTTAAGCAGCACTATGCTATTATAATGTACATTATGTATATGATGAACATTATGTAGATATCCTTAATACCTTTTTCTTGTGGAAGAAACTGAGGCTGAGAAAAGATATTTACTTTGCCCAGAACATTGAGGGACTGGGTACTACCAAAGAAAGCAGAAGCACCAAAGGTAAGGTCTAGGGCAATAAGAACACAGAGTTTTTGGCTGTGTGGAGAGGTGAGCAGAATTAGAACAAAAACAGAATTGGATGAATCCCAAAGGGCAAAATGTTCTTCCTAACAGTTCTGTTTCAGATTTTAAGGAAAATCTCCAGCAATTTAAACTTGATGATACTTTCTATCTAATTTACCAACTGTATAAATAGTAAAATAAGTTTGATGTAATATGATTTTTTTTTTCTGCTAAAAACATTAGGAAATAGACCACTTGAGGTCAGGGTAACACCAAGAAGAATTTCCCAGCACTAAAATGAACCACATTGCAAACTCTAAGTGCTTAGCAACATCCTGAAATGGCTCCATTTACGTGAGGCTTGAAAAACCAAAGGGGCCTCTTCTGAACTTTTCAACCACAGAGTGGTTGTGCTTTAAGAAAATATATCCAAAGTGATATAGCAAGTTCTGGATATAAGTTGGTGAGTCTCTTTACTTAAAAACACTAGTCAATAAAACATATTCTTCCTGTTGAAAACCCAAATAGTACAATCTTCAGAGAGTAAGCTTCTGAAAGCCATAATAATGAAATATTATATATTTAATGTTCTTTACTTTCTGTAATTGTATTTTAATTTTCTTCCATTATTTTTTCATATATGAACTACATCATTAAAGATCTCATGAATTCTTTTATGAAATGTCCTCCTGAATAACTGGGTCATAGAGATGGATATTAATCAAAATGGACACTTAGTGATTTCAGACATTCAGCTAAGAGGTTTTGGAAAATAGAAACTAAGAATTTGTCATGGTTGTTGCTTGATTTCAATCTCCCTTTCAAGCAAACTTCCCTCGGAGAAAAAGTTGTTCCAGCTCCCACAGCCTGGGCGCAGGTGAGGTTATTAATAACAGTTGTTATATCACAAAGGTCAATAAAGCAAATTATTATTCTGCTAAGCACTTCATCACCAACTTTCAAAAATCACTCCCATAAGGCAGCTATCATTTTTATACCCAGTTTATAGATGAGGAAACTGAGGTTTAGAGAGAATAAGTAATTTATCCAAAGAAAGACAGTTAGTCTGTGGTAGAGCCCTGCTTCCAACTCTGGCAACCTGACTCCACAAGCGAACACATGTAACCATTATGGTCTATATGGTCTTGCATGGAAAGAGCATTGTTGGGAAATGAGTTCTGACATGACTCGAACCTTAGTTTCCGTGTCTTGGATTCCTCAGCTGTAAAACCAGGGGATAATCTAGCTGACCCCTAAGATCCATTGAAAATCTAATGTTCTATGATTCCCTCTAATTGTTTTAGCAAAACCTTAGAGAAATGACTCCATGTGCAATGTCCAAAATGGACTATATTATAAATGGAAAAAATATAGAGAATGAATGGTGATTTATGAAAGGGGAAGTTAAAATCATACATATTAATAACGTATGAAGTACAGTGAACTCATTTAATGTTCCCTGTACATATGAAAAAATTGCTTTTACAGATGCCTTTGGCAACTGCATACCTAGACGGTGGAACTTAAACCTGGAAAACATTTACTTTTTTCGGTTTTGTTTTATGTATTTGAATTCAGACAGCTAGTATGGAGTGCTCCTTTTCTCTTTAGTTATATTCATAACTAATGGTGAATTAGAAAAATTTTGCCATAGAGACATTAACCCCTGATTTCTAAAACGTGCTTGTCTGATTTCTTGGGTGTGACCAAAGGACTTTAGTCTTTGTTTGGATTTTCAAGTGAACTTTTCCTCTTTGTAACTTCATCTTCCATTTTATTAACCAGTCAAGCATGTTTTACTTTACACTGTGATAAGGGGATCAGAAACAGCTTCCCCACATCTAAGACGATCTTAATCAATTGCAAGGAATACATGAGTGGCATGGTGTGGAAGCTTCCTGCCTTGAGGAGGAAGAGATCTCCTCTGGATTATTACTTTTGATTTCATTGATAGAGGGAGAAAATTAGGTGACCTTGAAAACAAGATACTTTTGATTGTGAACCATTTTGAGAGTCCATAAGGTAAATTGTCACCCCCCTCCTTGACCTTTAACTAACCTTTCACTTTTAACATATGTTTTGAAGTGCCAGCCATGTTGATTTCCATGGCTGTTTGGGTACAAGTTTCAGAGAAACTTACTGCCTCCATGGCTTTAATCACTTTTTTGAACTTTGAATTGTAAGCATTTAAGATGCTCTTAGGACTCACAGGAGACTGGCTAAGTGGCACTGACTACAGAAACTTCCCACAAGATGTGCTAAGTCATCCCTCATTCAGCAAGATAACTCTAAAGTCTTAATAATCAGGATACAAATAAGTAGCATGCACTCCCTGTTCATGTGGTGAAATGCTGATTGAATTGTGCAATCGATTGGAGATCTTGAATTCCTCTTTGTGGCACAGGCACAGGTAGGCCCACTGGTTTCTGGGGCATTCTCCAGGTTATTTCAGTGTGAATCAAGCCATTGTGTGCTGATACTTCTGTCTTTTAATGCCATAAAGAATGAGAGATGAAAAAAATAAATGTAAAGTCAATGTGATAGGTAACTGACATGGCAAAAATGAAAGCAAAGTATCAAAGGTTCATTTTCTTACCCTTTCACTGTGGCATGATCTAAAAACGCAAATGTGCAATTAATCATAAGCATGCATACAATGGTCTTCGAAAGAAGAGACTAGTAAGTCTTAAACACATTGGATTCTCTAGCTTTATTTTTGGCTCCTGTTAATTAACTCTAATTCTCCCCCCACCCCCATTGTCTTTGCTCCCAATGCTCCCACCTCTGAAAAACCTACCACTACTTGTATTTTTATTTATTTATTTTTTTTTTTAGAAGAAGGAAGCTCACAGGAATGGAATGAAAATCAAGTCTCACTAAGGTCCAGGGCAGGGGCTGGCAGCCTTCCAGAAATGCTTTTGCAAAATAGTGGTCTCCAGTTTTCATTGTCAAGGGGGAAAAGAGAGAGGGGATTTTGGAACACTGAGAACCTCTGGGGATTATCGCTTGCTCAGACACCTCATTACAGAGCTTTACTGGCAGGAGAGTCCTAGGGGCCAGGGAGATGGTGAAGAAGGACATCATGAAAGCGTGAATGTAGAAAGAAAGAAAAGGAAGAGAAAGAAAGAAAGACACAAAGAAAGAAGGGAAGAAAGAAAGAGAAAGAAAGAAAGAAAGTAAGGAAGAAAGAAAGAAAGGAAGAAAGAAAGAAAAGAAAAAGTGAGAAAGAGAAAGGAATGTTTTCATTTGTAATATTAATGGTATTAGCTCCCAGTCTATGTGCCACTAAAATTACCTACTGTGTGTTGGCATCTTGATATTAATTTCTAATGAAATAATTAGTATCATTATGTGAATTAAATCTAATGAAAAGATTTATGAACAGCATATAAAAATATGTATTCTTTGCTCTCCTGTGAGTTTCTAACAGACGGCAATACATTACACCATGAACGGTGCGTAGGAAGTGCTCGGTAAAGATTGTTGAATAACTTTAAATTAAGTGTCATGCATGGGCAATATAGCTAGTCATCAAATTTGAACATATACTTTCTGTCCAGCAGTATGCTAAGTCTCGTGGAGGATATAGAGGAATAGTTCTTCCACATGGATTCTGGCCTCGAAGGGCTTACAGTTTAACTATGATCACAATACAAGTTTAAAAGAATGTTTTATGTAATGTCAATTGCATTAAATTGATCTTGAGTGAATGAGAAAATCATGCCACATCAAAAGCCTTTAAATCAGACTTTCAGTTGGCAGGGATAGACAAATTTTAGCTTTATTTTTTTTATTTATTTTTATTTATTTATTTGACAGATAGAGATCACAGGTAGGCAGAGAGGCAGGCAGAGAGAGAGGAGGAAGCAGGCTCCCCGCCGAGCAAAGAGCCTGATGCAGGGCTTGATCCCAGGACCCCGAGATCGTGACCTGAGCTGAAGGCAGCGGCTTTAACCCACTGAGCCACCCAGGCGCCCCGACAAACTTTAGCTTTTAAAAAAACTCAAGTATCTACAAAGGAACTAAAATTTCATTATTATGTAAATGCATGTGTGTCAGTACCTTGCAGAAGAATTCTTTCAAATAAAGATCCCAATCCCTTTACTATAACAGCAGTATGTGTGCGGGTTAAGAACATGGGAGAGAAGGAGAATAAAAGAGAAAGATGTTCTAAGACCTTAATGAACGTATCTTTCATGAGTTAATGACTAACATTAGTTTGAAGAAAAACCTCTTCCTAAATATTCCAAGTAAAAGCAAGATAAAAAGGGAAATTTCTCCACCTTGGAATAAACATTTAATCTAGTCACCACGTCTACGTGGATTACTACATCTCTGCATCTGGTCTTACCTATCAAGACCCATAGCTGATCTCTACCACAATAGAGTGTAAAACTCTCATCAAGTCACTACTCTGCTTGAAATTCCGCAGTGTCTTCAAGAGCTCCGATTGAAGTCGCAATCCTCTAACGTTGTTCGCAAGGTCTTCGGGAACCTGGTATCTGCTAACATCTCTAAGCCTTTCTCATTTGATGTTCCAGTCCATGGCCGATTGTCATGCAATCCTTGGATACCCTGTGAGCTCTTTCTGATCTTTAGGTTTCCCCATATACTATCTTGCCTGGAGAAAATGTTTTCTTTCTCAACTTTGTGTCTCATGATCTTCCCACCCTCTGAGTTCAGACTTAAAAGTCACATATCAGGAGGTCTTTGCTGACCCTTTGCAGAAAATGCCTTACATGATTCTGCTCAGGGTCTCCCTAGCATCTTCTGCTTTCCTGGTTTTTAGAAATTGTCCAACTTTGTTAAAGCTGTTCTTGTAAATATCTATCTCCTCACTACTCTGTAACTTTCCATGAATGTAGGGATAATCTCCATTTAGTTCACAGTGTCTGGAACACAGTAGAAATACAATATTCATAGCATTCATTCATCCAACAAATAGGTGTTCGTTGGTACTAAGCTGTGTTCTAGGTGCTCGATATATAGCAGTGTACAAAATTCTCTGTCTTCATGGAGATTCTATTGTAAAGGAATAAATAAAAGCAAAGGAGTTTAGAAATGATGAGGGTTAAAACAAAAAGCAAAGAGGGAAAGGGGGATTGAAAGTTGCTCGGGTAGAAGAGAGTTATCACTGAGATGTTTAAAAGAAAAGCCTCATGGAGAGGCACCTGGTTGGCTTAGTCGGTGAAGTATGCAACTCTTGACCTCAGGGTTGTAAGTTTGAGCTCCAAGTTGGGTATAGAGATGACTTAAAAAATAAAATCTTAAAAAAAAAAAAAAAAAAAGCCTCATGGAGAAGATTACTTGGAGCCAGAGGAGAGGTCAAGGGGATATTGGGAGGCAGGATGATGCCACACAACAGGTAACTGTCAGGCCCTGATTGTCCCCATTGTGTTAAGAACATCATGAGACATGAGATCGGATAGGCCATGGGGCCAGATCACTAAGGTTCTTAGCAGTTTTGGTAAGAACTTTTTTGACCTTTTGTTGACTTTTTATTTGGAAATCATGTTAGATTTGTAGAGAAGTTGCAAAGATAGTACATGGGATTCTCTCATACCATTGACCTTCCACCGTCTAACCTTTACGTCTATCATAATCATAGTACATTTACCAAGCAAATATATTAACATTGGTACAATATTGCGAACTAAACCATTCAGATTTCATCAGATTCCTCACCGATGTCCATTTTTTTCTGGCTCTGGTTTGCCATCCAGGATGCTGCCTTGCACTTCCTCATGCCTCCTTAGTCTTCTCTCTTTTTTGTTTTCATAGTAAAATCACTTTATTTTTTTTTAATTTAAGTTCAATTAGCCAACATATAATACATTGTTAGTTTTTGATGTAAATGTCCATTAGTTCCGTATAACAACCAGTGCTTGTCACATCACATCCCCACCCCCTTAATGCCCATCACCCAGTTACCCCATCGCCTCACCCACCTCCATTTCTGCAAACCTCAGTTTGTTTCCTATGGTTAAGAGTCTCTCACAGTTTGTTTCCCTCTCCTTAGTCTTGTCTTTTCTGTGATATTTCCTTAGTCTTCCTATGTTTTTTTACATTCTTGAATTTGTGAGGAATACCAGTCAAGTACTTTGTTGACTATCCCTCAAACAGACAACAGAGTTTGTCTGGTTTTTTGTTTGTTTTGTTTCTCTTATGATGATGAGGGCAGCGTTTTGATTTCTGGAAAGAATAACTGCAAAGGTCAATGTTGTTCTCATTGTATCATGTCAGGGGGTACCTCATGTCAACATGGTTCACCCCTGGCGATGTTACCTTTGATCACTTGTGTAAAGGTGCTACCTATTTTCTTCACTGTAAAGTTACTACTTTTTTTCTGATTCCGTACTTTATTTAGAAGGGGAATTCAGCTCCACTTCCTGGAGGGCAGAGTATCAAATAATTTGTGGAACACGTCAAAACTGCCACAAATTAGTAGGTCTTTGGGGGAGATACTTTGAGGCTATGCAAATATCCCATTTTTTCTTCAAGTTTTACCTACTTATTATAGTATTCACTAGTGGATATTGCCTGCAGTAATTACCACATGGTGTTCTAATGGTAATTTTCTATTTCCCTCATTTCTTCTGTATTTATTATTTGAAATTCTTCCATAAAGCAGTTGAACTACATATATGATACATATATATGAGTTATATCTATTTAACCATGTATATTTAAATTCTACATATTGCCTCACAATAATTCTGTTTCTGCTTTTTAAGGGAAACGGGGTTTGCACATTTTAAAGAGAACTTAATTGTAAAATTTAGTTACTTACTAATAGTTACTATTCTACATCCCTACCCCTCAGTTGGGAGCTCTGCGTGCCGACTTGAATCTGACCAGTTCCAAGCGAGAAGAAACGTGCATTCCTTATGGTTAGTATGTCTTCTAAAGACCAGGCAAAATGACACAAATACTGTTCTTTGAAGAGTGCTTCAACGGTGGTAAAGCTTGATATTTTATCTGAGTATGTAGTAGCATAGCTCATAAAGTAAAAACAAAAAGCAGTCATTGGCAATAATATGTATTATAATTAGTGACTATTATATCAAATGTATTTTTACACCAAATCATGCACAAAAACACCAAAAAAAGCTTCTGAAGCTCAGTTAAGGACATTGGTAGAATGTTTGAGGACACAATGCTGAGCAAATAGCAATAATAAGAAGTTCCCCGGGACTGAAATTGACTTGGTAAATACTACTCAGCAGCTTGTTCAAATGACGGTTACCTTTCATTGCTTATCATCATAAGTCAAAAGAAAACAAACTTAGAGTAAAAGAGCTCCCTTCAAATCATTTTAATAAATATCTTTGTTTTATTTTTATTTATTTTATTTTATTTATTTGCATGTCTTCAGTGGACAATTCCAACAGGATTTTTCAGATGGTTAGAATAGAACCTGGGTCACCAAAGGCTTCTTAGACACATAAATAAATTGAAATTTTCCTGGATACACACATTCCAAGAAAACATTTCAGTGTGAGTCATGTTGTCCAGGTGCCTAAATTCAACCTCCTCTTACCTCTCCCGCAAACAAGACCCACAGATGTTTCATCATCTTCAGATTTGTTGGAAAGCGATCCACACACGTGCTTTCCCCTCCGTTTTCATCCTTCTTTCTTTCCTTTATTCCATTTTGTCAAATCTTGCTTTCCTTTCAGCTTCTGACCTGCTAGCTCTCTACTACTGATTCCACGTAATTCCTCCTTGGATTTCCTTAGCATCAACAATTATATTTCTCCACTTGCTTTCCTCTTTTCTTCAGTTGTTGCAGGGTAAAGAGGACCAACTGATCCTAAAATACATTTAGCACGTCACTCCGATCACCTACGTGTCTTTTTTGCTTGCGCGGCGTGTGCGTGTATGCACATTCCTTCTTTCCAGGCACAAACAAGTGTGATTGTTTTTTCTGTACCGGTCACATCAATCACAGAGTACACCCTTCTTTTTTTCCTCCTGACCTGACTGATTAAGTCAGTCAAAACATCAAACTGGTTTATATGACTAGACAGCATCACTCTGTGTCTTGTTTGTTATGACATGCCATGGTTCCCTGACATTTTTGTAAATTTCAAGTTATGATGTTTTCTTTGAAATCTGCTGCTACTATTTCTTAAGAAAGATATCTGTGAAGTGTCTAGCTTTCAGCTGTCCAGTTGGAAATCATCACTCTCTCCCGAATACTTCCGCTGTACTTTGATCAGCCTTCCATTAGTTCATGTGTATGGTTAGCTGAACACACAACTGTTTCCTCTGATAGATTATACATTCTTCAGAGAGTAATTTCAAACAATAATTTTAGTATTGCAGAGCACTTTTTATTTCATAGGTGTCTACGTATATATTCTATGACCAGGTGAATACAGGCATTCTAATTTTCAAAATTAAAATTTTGAGTTAACACTAGCCAAAATAAAAAAAAAAAACACTATAAACAAATGGCGGCAGGAAATATGACACCTGATTTAAAAGAAAAATAGTCACTATGTAACTGTTAGGTCTTCTATAAGATCATATGCAGCAAAAACTGGGAATAGTTCATTTTCCCCATTACTCTCCCTGACTATAGAGATCTATAGGAAAAAATATAGAGGAATTCTTGTGCTTACTTATGGAAAAAATTTTTAATTTTTTTCATTGAATTAAAGGCAATGTACATTTTTGTAGGCCAACATGCTTTGAAGCTTTCACTTAAGTTTATGTAACTCTTAATTGGTAACATGTGCACTATGTATATAAATGTATATACAGTATACCTATGGATATAGATATAAAAAAATCATACAAATCCTCTTTATCTGTTTATATGCTTCCCCTTTGCTGGTTCTACAATTTACTAAATCCACCTAAGTCCTAACATACTTTGATAAATAAAAACCATTTAAAAATGTATTTATGCATTTGTCTCTCTGTATCACAAAAGCACATTTGCAGGCAGAGGAAAGAATAGAACAAAAAGAAAGACGAGGGAAAGAGGAAAGAAATATGTATGTGAATGAATGCATTTGTGGGGTAGCATGTTTATATTTGTGCCTCTGACAAGGGATCTGTGAATACTGGACTATATGAACAACTATGTCTACACCTTTGAATTTCATTCTCCATATATCATCTGGTAATTTAAAATATCTTTTTGCTTGGGGTGCCTGGGTAGCTCAGTCATTTTTAGCATCCCACATTGGCTCAGGTCATGATCTTAAGGTCCTAGGATCCAGACCACCTCTGGCTCCATGCTCAGCAAGGAGTCTGGTTAAGGATTCTCTCTCTTTCTCTCTCCCTCTGTCCCACTCCTTCCCTCCCCCTGCTCTCATTCACTCTCTCTCTCAAATAAATAAATAAAACTTAAAAAAATATATCTTTTTGCTTATGAATATGCTCCAATTTTGTAAATGAGCATCTTTTATGTTACCAAAAATAACAACTATTAAAAATGAGAATAATAATCATGCTACCAATTATGTAGATAATGCAAAGCTTAAGTCTTAATTTTTCATGTGTGGCTGTTTAACCAAAATGTCAATACAAGCTTTTGCCACTGCTAGTGAATTTTAAAAATTATAATGCTTTTGCTTTCTTAAGTAGAGTAAGATATGAAATTAGAATAATTGGAATAATTATGTGATTCATTTGATCAAACCAGGTTTTTGTTCTTATGAGAGATTGTGCAATACACCTGTGTAATTTAAAGTGAATAAATAGCCAGAAACTTAATTTTTTGTTATATGAAATATTCGTTCACTGTAATAATTTTTTAATTATTTAATTTTATATTGCATGTCAAAGCAACAATCATATATATGATTTGCAAAGCATAAAAACTAAACATTTTTTTCCCCAAACAGGATAACTTAAGGTTAAAAATACCATATATTATTTAGTAAAATAGCATATTCAAGAAGCGGTCCCCATCTTGTTTTTTATTTCTTCATTCTAAATAAGTCTTTCCTTTTATCAGTGGTTCCATGTTGTATATAATTATAAGGAATGTCACTTAAATCTCTAGTGTAATCTGTCTAACTTGAAAAGTTGTGAATCCTAAATATATATAATCAAACAGCAAAATATTTGTTTCTGTGCCCATGGAAACATAAATGATTTATTGATAATATAAATATAGGCATTTCAGTTTCGGTAAATTAACTAGAAGTTGTCAGCCCTGAGTATGGTATAAGGAAAGCTTTTATTGAAAAGCACATAGAAGAAAGAATATTTATTCAAACTGGAATACTTAACCATGAGTCTGAAACAGATTCATTACTATAATTTTTATTCTGATAGCATTTAAAGGATGTGAAATAGTAGATGTCATGAAAATAAATAATGGGCTATTTGTTTTCTGGGATTTTATTTTAAGACCTGAAAAGAAAAGAAAATCTTAATTTCTCATAGCGTCATAGTAACAAATGTATTTCTTTTAGCATTTTTCAAAATAGAAACTAACTTTTTTAAAGTTTAGGCAAATACATGTCTTTGATAATCAGGCAATTAACAAGGTTACTAACCTTTTTTTTTTTTTTAACTGAATTCAATAATCTTCAAAACTTGTGTGTCAGAATAGGACTGGATTTAATTATAAAAAAATGTTCACAAGCCGTTTCCTATAATATTTATGGATTAACCATATATTAGGTTTAGTGAGTCTAATTTTTTCAGTCTAGTTGTTCACTGTAGACTCATTGTTTCTTCTTCACAATTTACATACATAAACACACACACAGAAGCACACACTCATCTTATTAAAAGGGCAAAAGAGTGAGGGGAAACTCAAAACTTTATTTCAACTTTTTAGTTTTTCTTCTGGGCACTGAAGAAAAGAATGAAACTCTTCATTCACTAAACATAGGATTTAGGAGATTTTTTAAAAATTATCTTCTTTGAAAATTGACCAGACAATACCTCCTCCCAATTGAGGATTAAGGCCATAATGAACACACAAAGATACACAGTTGTTCTCTGCCTGGAGGACATCTGTGTGTCATTCCCACGCTTTCTCAGTGGTGCTCAGATCCTTTTCTCCCTGCCTTGTGGTCCTCATGGAGTTTCTCCCTTCTGTCCTCACTCTCCATCTACCATCACCCTCTTCTTTGTCCTTTAGGAAGGGAGATTGGAAAATGATGATTTAGATAAAATGAGGGAGGCACAGAAATATAAAAGGTAAAAGTGAGAAGAAGAAGGGACAGCAGGAGAGGAAGTGGCCTTAAGAAACGGAATGATAAGGGTGTGCAAGGCAAGACATGCTACACGTTTTTCTTTCATTTCCTCTGTGATCTCTTCCTTTCTTGGAGATCACTCGATTATATGTAGATATTAAGGATAGGAAGAGACACAGATTGTTTTAGAGCAAACATCTAATTCAGAAATTTATTCATGAAGAGAGAATTCAGTATCCAAGGGGTTCTTAAAGAAAGAAATCTACACTTAAGAGGAATGTGACACTGGTCTTTTTGCTTACTGGGAATAAAGCTGTGAATTCTTAAAAAAAAAAAGAATGTGACACTGATTTTATATAATCATCTAACCAATTATCATTTTCAAATGATTAATCTATTTTGTTCCTAACTTTAAATGTCTCAATTGTGAATCTAGTACAATCCATTTCACTTGCTGTGGCTGGTACAGTGGTTCAAGGCTTCCAACTTTATATAAGTAAACTGCAACTTCCAAAGGCATTGTATCCTAAAAATGCCTTCCTAATTTTGTTGATTGGAACCTAACAGACCTTTCGTTTTCTCCAACAGTAAACCATGTCAAAAATGAAGGCTAAGATCTCAGGATAATCCACAAAGACACCTTTAACCCGACATTGCAGCCCAGGTTACTCCCGAACACACATAAGAAACATCTCCCAAGGAAGAAAGATGTGCCTAACTTTACACTGTCCCCAGCAGAGGTGAGACAGTCAGGTTTTTCCTGGCTTCCATAAGGTATTTTCCTTTTATTTTTCCTTCTTCCTCTCTCCTCACATCATATTTATTCCTTCTCTTTCTCCCCAAATCACAGTTGTGGATGTCAACCAGCTCACAAAGAAGAACCTCTCATCCATACGGTGAAGTCAGTTTTAATCCCCCTGATTTCATGAGGCAGAGAGTACTTGTCTAAAGTACCGGGATGGAAAAAATCGGAACACTTGCCTTGTTTTACAAACAACAGATTTTGTTTAAGGATGAGGATTTTCATTTTTCTTGGGTTTTTCTCAGGCAGCTAGTTGCCATTGTGTGTGTTATGTCAGAAAGAAAGGATGCTGATTGTATCTGGCTACACAGACTGGGGCATTTATTACATGGTCATAACAATGAAGTAGGATGCTGAACTTCTGAAGGATAGACATACTGCGTATTATTTATGGCTTCACACATTAATGGAAGACTGGATTACAAACAACTGTTTTTAGATTTTTTTTTAAAGCAAATTCTAAAACCAGAAACATTTCACCCTCCCCTGGTGTATTTTATAATTCCTTTATGGGAATGATGCTCTGTTTCATGCCTGTAAATTCTACTCGATAGCATCCTCAATTTGGTTTGGATGCAGTCTGTGTGCCTGTACTATCACATCTTTAGATCTGGTCAAGGCTTTCCCTTAAACCTAAAGGAAACAGTTGAAAGGAAAAACCTAGAATATAATATCTTAGGAAGACTTAGACTTGGTCTGTCTATGTTTAGATTTCTTCCAAATTTTGGCTCAGATTTAAGCTTTATTGGCAGACTCATTCAGAACTGTGGCTTTATTCTCTCTCTCTTTCTTTTTTTTTTCTCTCTCTCTCTTTTTCCTTTAGCTAATATGATTTGTTAAAACATTTTCTGTTTATTTCTTCTTGCTTAACATTTTTCCACACAGCAGGCATAATGAATTTTTGTTTATGATGGGCCGTGCTGCCTGAATTATGGTATGGAATCTGGATTTGGTTTCCTTGGAAAGGTATTTTATTGCTCTTTTAGCGGATTTATGCTGCTTCTGGTGTTCTCCTAGACATGAGTGTTTCTAAAGTTGATTGCTTAAGAGGAGTTATTTTTAAGGAAAACTGGGCAGTATCTGGTAATAAATAACTTCCATAATTTATTAGAAATAGGTTTCTTGGTATAGGTGCAAGCATATTCCCTGCAAAGTATCTTTGCTTCTGAATTGTGAAATGTATGGTTAAAAAATATATATGCACCTTTTAATGGAAGTTCATCAAAGTTCTTTAATGTGCCACGTGCCCTGGGGCTGACTGATGTTGTTCAACTACAGAGAACACATATTGAAATACACCCTCCCTAAAGAGAGTTAAGGAGATCGTATTTCTTTGTACAAGGAATATCGATATGGGCTATGCTTTGAAATGAAAAGTTCCTGGTTTGTAACTGAAGAAAGGATTCTACCTCTTTGAGATAGCCCATTGTAAATTTACATTATATAAATTAAACTTCTAAAGAGACCAAACTACAATTTCGGGGTTTATGTGTCAACACAGAGCATGAATGGACTTAACTTGTGAGAGCTTTCCGTGAGAAGGATATTAATTTGTTCCTTTTTGAAATCCATACTAAAATGGAACGCACTTTCTTTTTACATCAGTTGTATGGTGTTTGTCTTAGGACACCAAGATAAATGAGTAAGTAAAAGCCAAACCCTTCCAAGCCCATGTGGAATTATTTTTAGTTTATTTACTTGCAAAGTGGCCCTCCCCATATCTGATGTCTTACAGAGGACAGAGCACAGGCTTTGAAGGTAGGCTGATCTCTTTTGGAATTCCAGTTGTACCTCTGAGTAAATTACTGAGTCTATGCTGAGTATCCATTTCCTCATCTGGTAAATAAAATTAGGAATGCAAAACTTGAAAGATTGTTGTATGGACTAAGTGATGTAATGAATACAAAATGACTACTATGACATCTGGCAAATATGATATGTTCAATAAATGGTAGCAAGTAGTACTTTTATTATTATGCATTCAGTGGTAATTACTGGATCTTGACAGACATTTTGAAATAGAAAGATGGACATCTATGCCAGGTTTTCCTGAAAATATATGCTTTGTACTTAATGGCCAGCAAAATACAGATCAGTAACATAGAAATGGTATTTTGAGACATACAAATATAATATTGTGCATAAAGTAATTTTCCTCCAACACTGATCCTGTTAAGATTTTGCATTCAACCGCTCAGGATCAAAGGACTTGAATAGAATTCGGTGATTAAATATGATTAAAGTAGTGAAAAGATAAGACCAAGGATAAATGGAGCAAAAGAAATATTTGTGGGTATTTTTTGTTTCCTTCAGTTGAAAGTCGTATCATTTCTGTAACGTAGTTGTTAGGGACTGAGGTCAGACTGCCTGGATATGTGATCTTAGACAAGTTGGTTTTCTTTTTGCTTCCATTTCCTTGACTAATATTATAAAATTGGCCTAATAATAATACTCCACAAACTAATTTTTATGCTTCCATAGGTTAATACACATAAAGTTTTAAAAATGGTAATTCCTGCTGTGAGTAGGAGATACAGGCTCTTAGCTACGGAATGAATAAGCCACAGGGATAAAAGGTACATCATAGGGAATATAGTCAATGGTATTAGAATAAGGTACTATGGTGACAAATGGTAGCTACACTATATACTTGTCTAGACATGTCTAATCACTATGTTGTACATCTGAAACTAATTTAACAGTGTGTGTTGACTATACTTAAATAAGTAAGTAAGTAAGTAAGTAAGTAAATAAATAAATAAATACCTATGCAGAGGAGGTACTCAAGAAATTTATCTAATGAAATTACATAGAGAGAAGGACAATGATTTCTATTTTCATCTTACTTGTATATACAAAAGTCAGGAAAGTGATAAATAGGAAAGTGTGGGAAATTTTCCTCATGTGAATGACATTCTTTTGTTATACATGAATCTTATGTTTTTTTCTTTATTTTATTTTCTTTATATTACTTTCTAGTGAAGATAAGCTTAAAAATAAAACCAAAAATTAGTATTAGCGGACTTACCCTATTTCATTTTTTGTAGCATTTTCATGTGTAATTTTTATAAGAGAATCACATGAAATATCAAAACATTTATGCCCCTGTGTTTTTACTTTTTTCCCTTCCTTTTAATGTTTTGAGAGATTTTTCCTCTTCCTTTTGATGTTTTCTGCTATACTGCCTGCTATCGATTTGGTAGATCCTGGCTTACAGTTTCCTTTTAATAATTCTAAAATTATGAACCCTGAAAATTGTTAAGTTTTTGTAACTTATTTGGTAGAAACACCCATCAAATAAATCATTTGATTACAAAACATGACCTGAAATAATATGATATCGATAGTCTTTTTTTTTTTTTGTCCACCAAGTATGAATACTTATGTGTATATCCTCAGGAAGAACTAGGTTATGCTATGATAGTAAAGAACTTCCAAATATAGTGGCTTAAAACAACACGTCCACTATGGTTTGACTCTAGTCACTCAAGAACCTGGACTGAGAGAGCACCTGCCGTCCCCAATACTGCCGGCTGCCATGCCAGGAGGGTGGAGAGCTATAGAGGATCTCTCATTAATTAATTAATACTTGACCTTAGAAATGACAGATGTCATTCACAAAGAGAACTAGCCACATGGCTTCTCCCAACCACGAAAAGGATACTGCTACTCTACCTCTGGTAGGGAAGAGAATTGGAAATATTTTTGGTAAACACCACAGATGATTACAACTTATGTTTTACTGCAGAAATACTATTTTGGTGATTACAGGTGATTACAAAGTGCAGTCCCTAGTACCTGGTTGTGATCTTAGAGATTACACATTGTAAAGACCCTATTCTTTTTCTGAAATCTAAAAGATTTTTGGATTCCACCAAGAAAACATCTCAGATATGGAATTAAGAGTTAGTGCTGTGTTGATCTCTAGGGATCTGAAGAATAAGACGTAATCTCCATTTGGACTCACAGTTCAATGAGAGACATAAAAGTCGCAAACTTTCAAAGCAAGGCATAATGCATTACATTAGAGATTTGGTGAGAGTGTGATTGCAGTAGAAGCAGAGTGGGTAGGTAGGCCTGCACCAAATAGAATGGCTTCAGACAGAGGTTGTGTTTAAACTGGGGATGAAGCATGGCCAAAATGTAGATAAGTATTGAAGAGGATGATAAGCATTCCTGATAGGTTTTAATAAAAAAAATTTTTTTTTTTGGTGTTGGGGTCTATGCTTTGCTCATACGTGCATAATTTGTATGTGCATAATTTGATTGTACATACAATGTTTGCAGCATATTAAATATCATGGTGGTTCCACCATGGGGAAAGGATAAGAGATAAGTCTGAAATAAAAGTTTATGCCCAATCATGAAGAGATGCTGTAGTAATGCAGTTTTACTATTATTCTGTGGCTAGGAAAAGGCACTCAACCAAGTTTTGAAAAACTTGGGGCATGAGATATTCTATTCTTTGCAAAGGTCCTGTTGAACCAATGGTTGGGATGTAGGAATGTCAACTCTTTGGAAACAGTGATTTATGAAAAGAGAAGTACATCTTTTGTTTTTGTATTTCAGTCCCTTTTTAATATTATCTTTTCAACATAGAGCTTATATTCAACATTAAACATGCAAACTAAAATCTGAAACATCTTTATATTCATTTGAGCAAAACGGCATGTGGAGATATTCCTCACTTTTATGTTTAGATTTGGCTGGCATCAACTTGTCCTTATGTGTGTTGTATTTCTGGAGTCCTGTCTGGTGTCAAATGCATTTGCCACTGTCATTCTATATTTTAATTCTTGAAATATGTGTGTAGAAAATGGTGGATGAACTTTGTACAAGAAGTGGTATAAACACCTCTTAAAAACCACAGCTGCACTTGCATCAATCCTTGAAGTGAAATTGCAGGAAAATCTCTGAAAATGAGGAAACCATGAAAAAATAGAGCAGTTTACATTTATAGAGGAAACACTTCATTTACAAAGAGATATGGTATATTTGAGAAATATTGAAGTCAGAGATTCCTCATTATATTTTGCACATTTTATAAAATTATAGAATTTACAAACTGTATAGTCCAGTAGGATCATATGCTATTAACTTGTGGGAAATATTTTGAAGTATGTTCCAGCATATTTTTTAATAGTACATAAAGTTTAAATTGCTTTTCCATATATTAAGTTCAGTTACTAAATGCTAAACTTATTGAGGTGGTAAAAGTGAAAATTATTCTATATCTTCATCAGGCAGAAAGCATTTGAGAATCACACTGTACTTAACCAATTAAATAAAACTAGCCCATATTAAAAATACTATGATATGACTTTTTATTATAGAAAAAAAATTATGGCAGACCTTCTTTTATTGGAAAAAAAAAAAACTTTACAAGAGACTGATTAATTGTGAATTGCTTGTGAAATATAATTTCCTTCTTATTTACTTCACCCTATAGACCAACATAGAATGGAACAGTGGAATGAACTGGAATTTTTATTGAAAAGTTATGGATTGAAATCCAGTTTCTCATTTATTAGCTATGGTCCTCAGCAAGTTGGTTCAATTCTTGCATGTAAATTGAAGACTGTGACATCAATATGTTAAAAAACAAAATTCAACTGAGTAAACTTTAAAGAACTTCTTGGCTTTATTTAGTGATTCATGAATTGAGTAGTATCCCATCTAACAGATTAAAAGGAACGCGTAAGAATTGGATAAAATGGTAGACTTTTGGGTACCTGAGTGGCTCAGTTGGTTAGGCATCTGCCTCTTGATTTCAGCCCAGGTCATGACCTCAGGGTCCTGGAAGAGAGCCTCATGTCAGGCTCTGTGTTCAGCGCCCAGTCTGCTTGAGATTCTCTCTCCCTCTTTCTCTGCCCCTCCCCCTACTTTTGTGCACACAGACATGCATGTGCACACACAAGGGCACACTCTCACTCTCTGTCTCTTTAAAATGTATAAGTAAAATCTTAAAAAAAAAGAGTTGGGGGGGGGACTTTCATAGGCAGAAGTTAGCAAGAACAAGAAAAGAGTGGATTACCTCATCTTTCTTTGGAGAAATGTAGGGGTCTATCATGTAGATTACCTCACTAGTACTGACCAGATTTGTTGATTTAAGATTACATTCCTGGGAGAAGTTGAAACGTTAGATAATGTGGATTTAGCCCACCTGACTCCATTTTGGATCTGTTGTCCTTTTTTTTTTTTTTTTAAGCATAACATAAAGAGTTCTGCATGTGAAAGAAACAATGCAAAGTCAATTCAGTGAATAAGAGTCATTGATGGACAAAGAGAACTGTGATAGGGTTCTGATTTCACAGCTAATGGCCCTTCACCTCCTTTCACAGAAACTCCATCTTGATGTTTGTCATTCTTAAAATGGAACAAACTGTTATTTCCCAAGAAGTTTGAGAAAAAAATATTCCAAAGAGAGGTATCATATTGCATTCATTTAATAAGAAGGATCGTTGCTGTATGCATGGATTAAGTTGTACCACAAAGAGGAAGTTGGGGATATCAATAAAAAACAACAGAATTTCGTGGAGATGGGTCAGGATGGGAGTACTAAAAATCAGTTTGAATTTGATATTATCTGTGGTATTGTGATTTATTAATAAGAAATATATGTTAGGTCTTCAACCCAGTTCCTGAAACTCCTGAAATTCTCAGAATTTCCTGTAATTAGAGTGGTAAGGGTATCTCTTGTTGTGATAATCAGGTGACTTTTGAAAAGCCCTCAGGTGTCCTAAGGATGGGGATTAGTTGCCAGGGGAACCAAACTAACCATTAGAAGGTTGGAACTTTTAGCATCACTCCATATACCCCGTTTCCAACCTCCATGGAGGGGAGAGAGACTGAATCAGAGAGTTGAATCAATTGCCAGTAGCCTATGATTTAGTCAGTCATGAATCTTCTATGAAATCCCAAAAGGACAGTGTTCAGAGGGCTTCTTTTTGTTGAACCAATCCATGGAGATGCCAGAAGAGTGGTATGCCTAGATTGGGTATGAAAGCTCTGTGCCCTTTCCATGTACCTTGCCCTCTGCATCTTTCCCATCTGGCTGTTTCTGAGTTCTATCTTTTTATAATTCACTGGTAGTCTAGTAAGGAAAATATTTCTCTGAGGTCTGTGAGCCACTAGAGAAAATTAATAGAAACTGAGAAGAGGATCATGGGAACCTCTAATTTATAGCAAGTCTGTTTTAAGTATCAGGTAACAACCTGGATTTGTGGCTGGCATCTGAAGTTAGGGGCAGTCTTGTGGGATTAAACCCCTAACCTGTGGAATCTGATGCTATCTCTGGGTAGATAATGTCGGAATTGAGTTGAATTTTGGGACACTCAACTCTTGTCCATAACATTGCTTGATAGGATGGGCAAGCACATCACCCAGTGCTCAGTGGAACTGGGTCCGGAACACAATTTAGGATCGAAACTTCACATCAGATGAAACCCATTACATCATTAGTGTTTCAAAATATGTATGCCCCAAGATGATATCCTCTCTTCCATTTCCAATTTCTTTTCTGGCCTAATAATACCTCTTCCTTTCCTATTCAAACAATTTATGTTCACTATATTATAAAAACCTTCATCCTATATTTGAATCTACTGATAACTTATTTCCATCCTGATTTATTTATAATCTTGACTTCTAACCTTGATGCTATAATTTCCTGATATTGCCATGTTTATCTATTCTTGGTCAGTCCTCCTAAGTACTTTTTCTCTGATTGTTTCTTAAATCTTTGTTATTCCAAGGATGCTATCCTCTGTATTTTCCTCACACTTTCTAACTGTGTATCTAGCAGGTTGGTTTTAACGATCACCTACCTACATATTTATTCCTAAGAAATGAATAAGTTCTTTATCATGAAATAAAACATTCTCTGTGATGGGACTGTTTCTTTCTCTCTCATTGAACCTTATTCTGCATCAATAAGAGAATTCACACATGATGGCAGACATGCTATATATTCATGAAAACAATTTCTTTCCTTTCTGTGTAAAAAGATGGAATATACATCCAAAGCCTCCCTTGCAGATAGGAGTGGCCATGCCAACAGTGTTATAGGTAAATGGAACTGAGGTCAATTACTTTCAGGACTGGTGCATGAAAACTTCCCAGAGGCTCTCTTCTTCTTTCAGCTTGCTTGAAATCTTGAAAACCTTGCCACACAGTGATAGTGGTGGAGATTTCATATGGAAGGATCCTGGGCCCTTGAATCATCACTTTATGAGGAATCTCTCTGACATCAGGAGTACTTGCTTTGACGGTACAAGAATGAGAAAAAAATTACCTTCTATTAGGTTTGAGTCAATGTACGTTTTTGGGCTTGTTGTTGTAACAGCAGGATTTTGACTAATACACATGCCATACAAAACTCTGGGACTTCGTCCTTGCAATCGCCTCTCTCTGGAAAACCAATTTCACCATTGTTATTATTCAAGAGGCAGCATGGGCATTACTGTTTCCAGAAAAACCTCCTTGGGACCCATGTTTTTGGGTAGAAGATTCTAGTTCCCACAGAATGTAAGCTTAGTCCTATTAGTATGGTTCAACATTAAATTGAATTTACATTCACCTATCTTGTGATCGACCTCCTCAACCAAAATGGAGATTTTCTAAGGGGTAGAAAGCAATCATTTTGTATCTTCAGCCAAGCTTGGCATTGTGTTCCCGGCTGAAGATAGAAAATGATTGCAATAAGGTTGTAATAAATTCTTGCTGGACTGACCTCAATGCAATTTCCTCGCCTATAAAAATAACATAATAATTCAGACCCCATATGGTTACTATGATGATTAAGTGAGGCAATCTATGCAAAGCACCTGGCACATAACAGGTGCTTACTAAGTGTTCCTTTTCATTCCTTCGCAGAGCCTTCCTTAACGACTTTGTTGCATAGTTTCATCTTTTTATAGTAATTCTTTCCAGTCAGGGTAGAATCTGTCTCTTAGTTTTTCTGATAATTATTATATGTGTGTATTAATTTTCTCTCCTCAACCAAACTGTAAACCGCTTCTTGATACAGCTATGTTTTATCCTTCTTTCTAGCCTCATTGCACCTTGGACAGAGGAGGTGTTCAATATACACTTTTTAAGTTGGCTGAGATCTCTCTGTATGTATTCTATTATGTTGCATTAAAAACAGCTCCAAAGCCTGGTCTTCATGACAGAAAACAAATCTTTGGCCAAGAAATAAGCCAATGCATAAAACATGCTGTCAACTTGGCTTTCATACTAACCTATGCAGGTGTGTCTATGTTTAGGGAGTAGAATATTATGGTATATCAGTGCCAATTGAAGGGGGAGAGGAGTGGTGAGGGGTGTGTGTGTGTGTGTGTGTGTGTGTGTGTGTATTACAGATAATCTGTAAAACATAAAACTTTCTAGTGCTTGGAAACCTTTTACTGGATTTAATATCTGTACTTCAGGTTCTGACTCTAGAACCATATGGAGTTTTGTCAGGACTTGACCTTATACAGTTATGGATCTCCCTATTTTATATCTTTTAAATTCCTCCAGGAGTGTATCCTCTCTTAAACCGAGCCTTCTATAGCAACAATAATCTGCATTTATCAGCTCAATTTGCACAAGTTGTCAGAGTTGCAAGTTGGTGGAAAGAATGGGTATTGAGGATTAAGGTGGAGAGGAGCTAAAGGTAATCTCTGAATTACAGTGCAGGAGAAGAGCACAGTCTGGAATCAGACTACTGGATTTCAGCCCTGGTACTACTGCCCCTTGCTTTAGGATGCAAGTTTGTTCAAGTTTGTTAAAGCACTTGAGAAGTATTTAAATGCCTAATATGTGCCTGCACTGTATTAGGTGCTTAGGAAAAAGCAGTGAGCAACATAGACAAAAGTTGTTCCTGCCATGGAGCTTACGTTCTAGTGGGAGAAGGTGGACAATAGACAATAATAACAAAAACGTGTAGAATGTTAGTAAAATTATCTGAGGAAAAAAGAAGGAAATAAGGAAGACAGATAAGGAGTGTAGGGGTAGATGTGTATAAATTTTTAACAAGGACATCAGGAAAGACCTCACTGATGAGAGAGCTTTTGAGAAAAATCTCCCTAAAAGGAGAGGAAGAAGATTCTGCAAATATGGGGAAAAGAGCTTTCTAAGAAGGAATGAGCAAGTGCAAAAACCCCCAGCAACATAAGAGGAAAGGAAGGTAGAGAAGTTATAAGCCCCTTAGGGCCTTCTGGGTCATTTCTGGGACTTTGGTTTTATTTGATTGAGTTGGGAAGCAATGAAAATATTTTGAGCAGAGTTGTGACCTTGTATGTTTTCACAGGATCACTCTGGTTGTTGTATTAAGAATAGATTGAAATGGGGTGAGCTCAGAAGCATGAGACCAATCAAGAGGATATTGCAAAAATTCAGCCAGGAGTTTAAGAAGAGGCTTTGACCGGATGATGACGCACTTTGCATCTGTATGCAAAGATGATACAGTAAGAGTTCAGTCCCGGAAATATATTTTTGAAAATAGATTTAGTAGGTTTTGTGAATGGATTGCAGAATGAGGGCAATGAGAGAAGACAGTCATGGATAACTCAACAATTTTTGGCCTGATTAAGCAGAAAGGTGGTCAACATTTACTAATAGGGGAAGGCTGTGGAGCATATTTGTTGAATAAGAATAGAATCTAGTTGAAAAGCCCATTATACATCCTAGGTAGAAAGATTCATGAGTGTTAAATTCAGATCAAAAGATCTGAACTGGAGATACAGATAAGGAAGTCAGTTCAGCCTATAGATAATATTTAAGGGAATAATATCAGATATCATTTGTATGTAACAGCCTATATATAGAAAAGTTTAGGATCTATAAAGTGTACACAATGATGGCACCTGCCTCAAGGGGTCATTCTGAGGATTAAATAAGTTATACATACAAAAGGCTGATGATATTGCCTGGTATACAATAAGTCTTCAATGAATAGTAAATGTAGTTGTTTTACTTTAAATACTATAGATCGAGACAGCCTTATTCAGATATCCTGAACCCCAAATTTTGTTGTTAAATGAAGACTCTATATTATTCGATACAACAATATTCTCATATGTAGTCTTTTCTCAAGCATATTTTCCTACAATTGTCTAACAAAAATAATTGATATTTAATATTAGAATTGGAGTTGAGCAATGGTTTTATTTATGCTGATCTTTCTTCCATAGGGAAGTGGATTTGTTCACTAGGTCTATTCTAGTCTTCTATGATATTCTGTTGCATACCTCTCATTTCATTTATCTCTATGTATCATAATTTGTGTGTGTATTTTACCTACTAGATTACGAAATTCTTGAGGATACAGGTGTGTCTTATTTATCTGTGTAGTTCTAGTGCATAATTTATGCAGGATCCCAAACACTACTCAATAAATATTTGGCGAGGGGTGCCTGGATGGCTCAGTGGGTTAAAGCCTCTGCCTTTGGCTCAGGTCATGATCTCAGGGTCCTGGGATCAAGCCCCATATCAGGTTTTCTGCTCAGCAGGGAGCCTGTTTCCCCCCCCCTCTCTCTACCTGCCTCTCTGCCTACTTGTGATCTCTGTAAATAAATAAATAAATAAAATCTTTAAAAAAATAAATGAAAATAAATATTTGGTGAATGGATGTAAAAGATGGGTGAATATCAACTTTGTGTTAGGCGTTATGCTAGGGCTCTTGGTGGGATGGATGACTTACTTATTCCATAAAAGAGCCTGGGCTAGATTGGCATTATTAGCTCCATTTAAAATATGGAAAACTTATGCCATAAGCTAATTGATATGCTTGAGACTAACCATCTAGTTAGTTGTAATGTTTGTATTACACCACAGGAATGATCTAAGGCCCTCCTGTTCCCTTCTTTATCCAAAAGCTCTTGTTAATACGTAAGTTTCTTTTAAAATAATTATGATGATGAAAGATAGTCATTGGTTCTTGACTGAAAAACTTTCAAACAAGTTAAGTTCACTAATAACAAATAGTATATGCTATTAGATAACTTTAATAAATAGCAGTCCTTACATATCTTAAGCCCAAAGATAAATTATATTAATATGGCAATTAAATATTATGTATATAATCTGAGTGACCACAAACCTACAAAAAATGGAAAGTACATGTAGAATGTTTTTCTGAATTATTTAAGTGCATAGTGTCAAGATGATGCCCCAACATCCTTAAATATTTTAGTGTGTATCCATTACCAATGTTATGCTGTATGACCACAATATGAGCATCGCAATTAGGAAATTAACACTGACACACTATTACCATTTAATCCTCAGATCCCATTCAGATTTCACCGGTTATCTCAGTGATGTTCATTAGCGCAAGAATCCAGGTCAGAATCACGTGTTATATTTAGTTGCCATTTCACTTTAATCTTTTTCAATATGGGACAGTTCTTCAACTCTTAGGATCATGCACTTTGGTAGATTACAAGTCATTTATTTTGTTGAAGTGACTCTCAAATTGGGTTGATCTACTGTCTTTCCCAATGATTAGATCCAGGCAATGCATTACTGACATCACCACTGTTACATCCTGCTATATAGAATATGATCTCAACTCGTTCCATGTTGATGGTACTCATTTTGATCACTTAAGGTAGACTTCTCCACTGCAAAGTTAATCTTTCGCCTTTTATAGTTACTAGGAATTTTGTACATACTATGTCAATATCCTATTCATCAACAAACTTTCAATTAATTCATCTTTTTATTTGTAACAATATGGTTTCAGAGTTTCTTATATTTTCAGTGTGTTATAATCTGTTTTTGTGAACCATTTTGATGCTCATATCATCACTGATTTGGCCAATGGTAACCACATTCAAGCTGGCTTCTGTATTCTTTTGACAGGTCCTCAATCATTTATGAAGCACCTTCTGCTTCCTGATATATGAAAATGTTCCAGCCTCATTTTATATTTTTCCAGCCCCAGTCTGGATTAAAAACAGAAAAGAAAAAATGGGCCAGCAAGTGATACTTTAAAAAGTCAAAATATACACGCTTATTTGCAATTGATCATTTTAAAATTTCTTATGAAACATTTTTATTTGTGTTACATACTTTAGATTTTCAATTCAAGCTTCTAGCAAATAATAGGCACAGAACCAGTTTACAGAGTTGTTTTTTTTTTTTTCCAACTCACAGATGCTAGTTTGCTTGTATCATTTCACTCCATATCTGAAGATAAGAAGCAAATGTTCTAGGGTTGAACAAGATCCTAGGGGCTATATACTCCCAGGCCTCTCTTTCTACAAAGCAGAAATCTCTTTGTAGGTTCTTGACTGATTGCCACCCAATTTCTTGAAGCATTATAGAGACAAGTTCACTACTTTTTGTTACTATCTTTCTCTATATTAGATAATTTTCATCTTTCAAATTGAATCAAAATGCCTATTTCTCTGACTTCTACCCATTAATACCAGTTCCACATATTTGTGGAAGACAGAAAGGTCATATATCATTTTCTGCATACCAGCCATTCAAATACTGAAGAAAGCTTTCATGCCAACCTTCCTGGCCTTCAGGTCTTCCTTGATCCTGGTAAAATAGCTCCAGTTTCCTAATTGTTCACAAAACATATTTTCTTGATCCCTCATTTTTTTTCCACTATGAAAGTATATTAATCTACTAAGAAAATGGAAAATACCTCCAAGACTACAATCTTTCTATTTAAATCTAATAATACAAAATTGTCATTTTATATTTGGGATGTCTAAGATACCATCTCTCTCAGTTATTTCAATAAGAATGAATCTCAGTGGGAATTGGGATCCACCTTGTGACAAATTCAGAATTTTCTTGAGCTGTAACTAAGAATGCACTAGAAAGTCTACATTCTAATATCTCTGTACAGAGACGTTGCAACCTAGTCATTTTTCTAAAGTATTTTAATAATAGATTACATTTTTCAAATTCTATATTTCCAATAGTTTTGTATCTTTAGTAAAAATGTAATTAATTTTCAAATGTGATATTGAAGAATATCATTGAAAGAAATTTTAAATTTTGAATTAAATCCCAGAAGTAGATTAAAGAAGAAAAATTGAGAATGTTTCAGACCATTAGAAGAACTTTAATTAAATTCCAGACCTACCAGCCTTCTGTCGAGAAGACCTTACTCCTGATCCCTAATTTGAAGCCTTGGGATGTTAGAAAAAATGTTATTTCCATTGGCATGGAGGTCCAACGGGTGACTGGAAACTATGTTGAGAAAGAAAAAAATGTCATGAAATAATTATCTCTGCCTAAGGATACCTAACTGGGTGTCTAAAACGCTGAAAAGAGAATGCCTTTGGGAGAAGTTCATGATGTCGGCTTATGACCTCCTCCAAATCAGAAAGAACCTCAAGTAATTACAAGAAATCAATGAATTTTACATTAAGCTCTGACTTGATAAATTACTTTTTAAACTTTGAGAAATAATTGTGCACTTTTGGATTTCTTTGACCAAAATGTAATATATATTAGTGAGACTGCGGCACAGTTTAACCTATTTTACCGCACTAAGTTTAATCATGATGTTCATTTCAGAGGAAATGGAAGGAGAATAAAGTAATAGCCTTTTGGGGGGAAAATAAACAAAAGGCAAAGAAGATAAAAAATCAAAGTGATAAAAACGTACCAACGGTAGTGCTACTTTAAAGAATTTATATTTGTATATTCATTCTGAAAACAAAAGGGAGGAGAGAACATGCATTACTTTAATTTCCACAAAGGTAACTCCTTATGAGAGATATGGAATCAATTAGTTCATTCTTTCAAGAAAAAAATTGCAAACTCGAATCATTCCAAGTGGGCAAGCAAAAGGTTAACTTTTAAATATATAACTTCTTAAAATTTTGTAACATGTTCTGACGCATTTTTTTTTCTTTTTAAATGACACTTTTAAATGACAAAGTAAATCATCTAAAGAAAAGAAGACTTTCTCAAAATAATAACGTATTTGTCAGTTGAGGCAGAATGACAGATACTGGTTATTTCATTTTACATTTCTCAAAAATAGAGCTTAATTTTGTAGTTTTGACAGGTATGATTAAAATTCTGATACTTTAAAAACATGATTGACCCTATGTAAGAATAAAGGATTTTTTTTAATCTTGTTCTACATAAAATTGTCTCATAGATGCATCTTTTTCCTTACCTTCTGTTAAGATTATTTAACTTTGGCAATGAAAATAAAAGAAAGTATTTCTTAGCATGTTTCATAGCAAACATTAGAATCTCCTTAAGTATAGTCTTTCAAGATTGTTTCTATAAGGCTAAATCATAACAATAATAAAGAAACTTTAGTATCAAGACCAAACGGAGAACAATATTTGGTGGTTTGCATAAAGAGTGATTCTTAAACCAGTCTATTACAAAGTGGTGGGCAAATGTTTTTCTTAATTATGTCTTACTGAGACAACCAAATATTCACATATCAAAGGATCCCACAAGATACACTTTTGAAATTTAAAATTTCACCTCTTCCTACATTTGCAGATTTCTGCCTTCACTAAAAGTTGATTTTAATATAAAGGATTTTAAAAGCTTAAATAAATATAATTTTATATTAAATATCAGGAAACAATGAAAATTTAAATATCCCCCAAATTGATTTAAGGTGGCCATTGGGAAAAAGGAACAGGTTCACTGGCGTTAAGTCTTTTTCTTAACAACAGTTTGCTCATCATTATTAATAGCTCAAAAGTTTCAACTTCAAAATTTATCAGATAATAAAAACTAATGCCAAGTGATTTTAGACTTTTGATATAGTAACTTTAGTTAGAGTTTAGGTTATTGGAAATTTACTGAAAAGGACTCTTAAAATTTCATGGATCTAAAGTTTAGTGTGATTTTATTTTTAAGGAATACCCAGTTCTGCTGTATGTCTCCTGCCATTTGTGTCCTGGAGACATTCTGCTTTTCTTCCCTAATGTAGTGCATTAGTCAAGAGCTCAGTGACCTCTGACAAGGCTCAGTATGGGATTATAGCCTGACAGGAGGCAGCTGGAAGGAATAGTTGACAATTCACACTTAGAGTAATCTCTGAAAATTGCAGGGCAGTTATGAGGAAGTAACAATTTGGCTCCCTTGTGAAAAAGAAATTTCAAGTAGAGCTTGGGACACTAACTATCGTTTCTAAATTAAAACTAAATCATCAAGTTCCCTAAGCACCAGTCAATAGGGAACATGTTTCATGAATAGATTCAATCTACAGCCCTATTTCAAGCAGCTACCACTTTAGTCTGTTGATAGAAACCTCATTAAGACAATGGATTATCTATAATTGACTAACTTTTTTAATACAGTTCTAACACATCTCACATGTAAAAACATTTCAGCAAGGGCTCATGGAGAATAATAGTTGTCATCAGAAATATAAAATGGTCATTTTCTGTAAAAATTATCACAAGAAATCAATAGTACACATTTTGTTGACTTGTATTTCTCTAACATGCTATTTAAACTGTGGGATTTTTTCAAATAATAATTGCTTTGCTATAATTTTGCTTAAAATCCCATTGTCCATCTAACAGCAAAAATATTTTGTGAAAATAACTTTCAAAGATTAAATTATGTTAAATAACTTCAAATCATCATACATATTACATTGTAATATTTTATATAATATATAATGAATAATATACATGTTTTAAAAATACAAATGCCTTAATTTCTCTAATGACCTCTTCCTCTAAGTCTCAGACTATCAGAAATTTCTTCATGCTACCTGCTACAATATTCTTGTAGTTGTGACTGAAATCCATCCCATAATAGAAAAATGAAAACATCAGAAAGCAATTTCATTGGAAAATTCACTATTTTTTTTTCAAGATCTTATTTATTTGACAGAGATCACAGGTAGGCAGAGAGGCAGGCAGAGAGTGAGGGGGAGAAGCAGGCCCCCTGCTGAGCAGAGAGCCCGCCGAGGGACTTGATCCTAGGACCCTGAGATCAGGGCCTGAGCCAAAGGCAGAGGCTTAATCCACTGAGCCACCCAGGCATCCCAGAAAATTCACTATTTTTATTATAACTTTGAATTTTCACCAGGTATAACCTATGTTGATTGATTTATACGTAGCTGGCATCAATAAATGTGTAATGGATAAATTCAAATAATTGATTGGCATTGATCTCCTAATTGTTCAAACTACAGGGAAATGGTTTTCTCAGGTCATATAACAAATAGTATCTGCCATCCACTGTCACTGTGTGACAATCACTTTGTCAAATGCTGAATTCTGTTTTGCTAAATGTCTTTAAAACTTTTTTTGCTCTGTGGTAAATTCATGGTTTAGCCCCTAAACTTTCTCTGTGTAAGTCCACAATGCATTTTAAGAACACATGGTTAATAAACCCATAATTAATCATATTAATCTTTGGCGCTTCGTAGCATTCTTCGTGCACAGTGGACTAACCTTCCTCCCAAACAAGAACACACACTGAGTCCCTGATTTTCTGCCTAATAATAATAGTTTTTTTTGATCTGTATACCTAGTGTCTATGCATCTTTTAAGAATATTTGTTCTCTCAAAGATGATCAGAAAACTTGCTCATATAAATAAATAAAATCTTTAAAAAAAAAAAGCTGTAGCAGCTATAGGTAACATGGTAGGTGGAGGGGTCTCCTCGGTCTCTCCTCTGGCATGTGCATTAGCTACTGATTTACACCATGGGTCTCTTAGGTAAGAGAACCCCTTGTTCAATGACCAAATTTAGAGTTGTTTTTTCAGTTTAACGTTCCTCAAGACAACGGCAGAATCTTGTTAAAATTAGCTTTCTCGCTTTCCCATTCTTAATGTGAGATCGAAGGATCTATTCTTCCTTTTATGATTTGTATTTCCTGAAATCGAATGAGAACAATATTATGCCTGCATAAGGCTTACAGGATAACATATAGTGTATCATGTTCTCGGTTCTTGCAAATTAGGTGATTTGTTCTCACCTCACAGGTTATTTGTTTTGACTTTTTTTCCTTCCTAAAGATTGATATTTTTCCCATTCTTGATGAGATTCTCAGATACTCTGCTAGATGGGTTAAGAGTCCGAGACTTTACACAGTAAGACCCAAACTCTGACACTTAAAAGATATCTGGTCTTTAGCCACTTGTTGAATTACTTCAAGGTTTGCCTACTTTTCTCATTGGCAAATTGAGATTAGTGTCCCATAATTCATAAGATCGTAATAGTTAAATGAGTGAACATAACTGCACATATTTTGTAAATTCGAAGGCTTCCTAATCATTTAAAATATTAAGCTATGCTGTACTTGTTTCTTCTTTTAATGTACTTATTTGTTGCTAATGTATGTAATAACCGAAGCTAGATTATATATTTTTTCCAGACAAGCTTAGACATAGTACTATCTAAAAAATATTTTCAATGATTTTGAAAAAAAAAAATTAACTCTGAGATGTTAGTTTTTTTGGATTTTATGCTTACACACTCACTCATATAGTATTTCTTTTATGGTGGTAGATGGACTGAAAATAATGATGAGAAACATGAATTTTTTCCTGTTCTGAGCATATTCAATATGCTGTAAGAGGCCTTGTGTGAAGTTCATTATTGTTTGTAATTTTAGGAAATGATAAACACATAACAAGACTTTCAGAAATTTTGAGTTGCATTTAAAACAAAGCCAATGGCCACCTAAAAACTGCTTACCAAGAACGCCATATGTTTTTTAGCTACTGTTTCATAGTTTTTTATTCCTTTTTCTAACCTCACTTTTAAAATGTCCAGGCATATCTGACTGTTTTGTTTTGTTATGCAAAGTATCAATAAAATTGTGAAGTCTAGCATAAAAAATCTATATATTTTAAACTTCAGTTTCAGGGAATATGTGTTTCCTCTTAAATGTAGTAAAAAGTTCTGTGGTTCAATTGCTCAACGGTGAGTCCGTTTCTTTCAAAATATGCTCAACATTTTAAGGGTTAAGATACATCTTTTAAAATGCTGCTATAGAATTCCACAGAACTATCTGATGGCTCAGACTTACCAGAGTTACCCTCACTTGAAACCAGCCAACACTTTCTTTTGCCCAGTTAATTAGTTTTTTTAGACCTCATGACCTTCCATGCAGCAAAATCATAATAAGTAGCGAGTATATATGACTAAGGATGATTATTTCATGCCATGCTTTTACTGAAAAAATAAAATATATTCATTGTTTGCCATTAGGTTTTATTATGTGGTTAGCATTTCTGTGATGTCCTTTATGCTTTTCAAGTTCATCTAGTAATGGGAGTTAATGATATGATGTTTAACCTCAGACTGTATATAGTGCCAGTCTGTCTCCTTGAAACTCAAGATTAGCACATCTGAGGTGACAAATCATTCTCTTAAGTATCTCATGGGGAACTGGATATAAAAATGCTATAATTCTCCAGATAAGGAAACCTCAAGATCACACACTAATTTTATAATTAGGTGTATGTTAGTGCCTAGTATAATGCCTAACATGCACATGAAATGTTTGTGGTAGGCTCCATTATATCAACCGGAAGCTAAAGATTGTTGAAAGATGATGATTTAGAAGAACCACGTGGTCTTAATCTGCTAACTTTCCATAAACTCCTACATGACTGCTTTGCTCAGGTAATTATCTTTTGACCCTTACTACTCCTAGGATGCTCTATCTTGACTTCAGGGAATGTGCAAATCATTTCATGGAATGCCCAACTGCCTATGTGATGTGGGCAACTGTTTTTTAAGCATGACCAACCTGAATAACATTGCCTACTTGTTCAAAATTCATTGAAAACCATTTCCTCTGGGTTCTATATATCGCAATAAAGTTCAGAGCAAGATTTTTCTGTCTCAGCGGAAGAAGGAAGAGTATCTCATATTTACACAGTATTTTCCCATTCAACTCCTTCAACTCATTTTCATTCATTAAAAACAAATAAGACAGACTAGATTCCATGAAATTCTATGTAAAATTGTGTATGCAGGTATAAGTTTATCTGACAAAGAGTTCAATATCTTTTTTTAATCAGATTTTCAAATATTTTCTGACATACTCTTTCCCCCAATTTAGAATCTTTGAGATTGGAATTTTCTGAATAAGGCAGCAGGGTAAAAGGATCCTTTACCATAAGGTGTAATGTGAGTCGAGACCTGTGTGTAAGTATAGGATGTATATAAAGAAAAGTCACATCATTTGGAGCACAGGGCACAATGGAGCGTACCTGAAGAGGAGGCTGAGAGCTATTTGTCAGATGTTGTGAGAAGCCTTATGGTCTGGTCTTATGAATTTAAGCTGTGTCCTATAACTCATAAGAGGGAATTACAAATTTCAAAGCAGGGAATAACAGTGGATTTCTTTCTCTCTCTCTTTCTTTCTTTTCTTTTTTTTTTTTTTCAAGATTTTATCCATTTATTTGCCAGAGAGAGAGAGAGAGAGAGAGAGAGAGAGAAAGAGAGAGCGAGAGCATAAGTGGGGGAGCCGAGGGGGAAGCAAGCTCCAAGCTGAGCAAAAAGCCTGATGCGGGACTCCATCCCAGGACCCTGGGATCACATCCTGAGTCTAAGACAGATGCTCAACCACATGAGTCACCCAGGCATCCCTCTTTCTTTTTCTTTAAGAAAGATGAGTGTGAAAAATATACTGGTGCAGGAGTTCCTAGATGCAGGGAGCAGTAAGATGGATATTGTACTAATTTAAAAGATGATCAGAGATGCCTGGGTGGCTCAGTTGGTTAAACATCTGCCTTGGGCTCAGGTCATGATCTCAAGCCTCACCTTGGGCGCCCTGCTCAGTGGGGATCCTGCTTCTTCCTCTCTTTCTGCCCCTCCCCTCCGATCACGTGCTCTCTCCTCTCTCTTTCATGCTTTTTGTCTCTCTCAAATAAATAAATAAAATCTTTAAAAAAAGTGATGATCAGATTAACTAAGGGACAGTCATAAGATATCGAATAGGAAGAGTCAAGGATGAGGAACAATCTCTGGTGAAAACAGGAGAGCACATGGGGCTCAAGGAAGAAAGGGAGACAAGTAGAAGTAGAGGAACTATGGGAGAGATGTGTTATGTTGGTGTAAGGGAGACATTTTCACATTTTCTAACACTTACAAAACACTCAGTAATGGTTAAGCAAATTATAGAATGTTCTCTTTAGGAGTATCAAATATCCAGAGAGCTCAAATTGTTTCAGGATTTACACTAACTAAAGACCATTACAAGGTCACTGGCAACCTCTCTGAAAGCAATGAGAACAGATCTGTGGGCACCGAAATCATAGTTTAGAATAATGAAGAGTGAATTTGACTTGAGGAAGCTTTCATGGTGAGGATAATCTGCTCTTATAAGTTTCACCAGAAAGAGAATAACTCAATTCAAAAAATATTTATTGATTAATATTTTGCATCAGGTTCTGTGCTTACTACTATATTCCCCAGTGGAAGTTAGTGCCTGGTGGAGAAAACAGGGCTTTAACGAGTAAGCTGAGCATTAAGAAAATGTAAGATAAAGATGCCAAGGGCTAATATAACAAAGGAGCTGACCTACTTGAGATCAAGGAAGACCTCCTGGGAAAGACACAACTAAGATGAGAAGGGGAATATGAGTGGGAAGTAACCTGCAAACACTGAGGGTGTGGGGTGGGGAGTGGGCGTAAAAAAAGGGAAAGAATATCACTGAATGAGAAATATGTAAAAAGATAGCAACAAGAGAGATGATAAGAGTTTTTAAAATCGCAAGATAAATCATACTCTATGAAATAACTTTCATGATAAATCATGACTTAGATCAAGTTTAGATATAACTTTCATCATGGGGCGCCTGGGTGGCTCAGTGGGTTAAGCCGCTGCCTTCGGCTCAGGTCATGATCTCGGAGTCCTGGGATCGAGCCCCGCATCGGGCTCTCTGCTCTCTCGGGGAGCCTGCTTCCTCCTCTCTCTCTGCCTGCCTCTCTGCCTGCTTGTGATCTCTCTGTCAAATTAAAAAAAAGAAAAAAAAAAAAGATATAACTTTCATGGATTTACCACCTCATGTAAGAAACAGAACAGTTCCAATTATATTAAAGCTATTAAAGCGCTCTGTGTTCCTATTTTTTGTATCCTTCCCTTTTTCTTCAATATGTAGAAGTAGGAATATATATTTACTGTTATGAATTTAGTGTATATTACTTGTTTTGCTTTATATTATTGACAAATATGTATATGTCTAATTCATACATCACTAAATTTTTCTAGTTTCTGAATTTTATGTATTTTTTTTCATTCAACATAATGTTTTGAGACTCATCTATGCTTATTCTTGTAGCTGAAGTAAATTCATTTTCTTTGCTGTATAGTTGTCCAGTGTAAAAGGTTTCAAAATTTATGTGTCCATCTATTAGGCAGATTTTCTTGTTGTTTTCAGAATTTTGCTTCACCAATAATACAGCTTTACAAATTCTTGTGTATCACCTATTTCCCAAGTGTGAAAATTTCCTGGGCCATTTACCTAGGAATAGAATTCTGGGACATTGGACATGGACATGCTTAGCTTTACCATGCAATACCAAAATGTTTTTGGGACAATAGAGTTTTTGAAAAACTGGAAGAATTTGAGACAGGATGGTTGGTTATGAGGAGATACAATCAAGGAAAAGTTTGTCAGTGTGTGTGTGTGTGTGTGTGTGTGTGTGTGTGGTTTGTATGTTTTCAGCAATGGAAACATAAGCATATTTATGAGAGCATATGGGAGGAAACCAGTCGAAGGAAAGATTTTGATGATAAAAGTGAGAAACTGCATGATTAATGGGACAAGTTGCCAAAGGAGGCAGGAGAATATGAGTTCAAGATCATAAATGAGAGGGAAGAAACTGAAGTTCTGAGACATCAAGTAAACAGAGATCTAAAGGCTAGAGTTTAAAGCAGAGAATAAGAAGAATCTGCCAGTTATACTCCTGGTGTTTCTTTTCACTGGTTAAAACTGGTAAAATGAACAAACAAACAAACAAACAAATGCAATAGCAGTGCAGCATAAAAGCAAATACATTTTTCCTTTATAATTTAAAACAAATAATATTTCAAATAGTGAGAAGGTATATGTGTTATAGGTTTTCCCATGGACTAACGCAAGTTAACAGGGGGAGCGAGCATGATTAAGTCCATAGGCACAGTGGAAATATCTGAAAGCTGCTCTCTTGGAGTTATCCCCTGAAAAATATCTCTTACAGTTATGCTAGCCACCATTTTCCACAAGCATTTAGATGTCTCAACTAGGTTTTCAAAGTAACAGAGCTATATTCTTCAAAAGAGTACATATCGGGTTGAATCGTCTTTTTCTTATACTATTGCTTTTATTACAATAGTCAAGGAAACTAAATTTTACCAATACATTGAGCGTTACCAACACAAGGACCAAATTGGGAAAATTCAAATATTTGACATGTGTCTATGAACAGCTATTTGAGTCAGTTGAAATAGCTATCTATTAATCAACTGCTCATGAAGAAGTGTGTATGATGACTGCTAACTTATTTTGCAAAATCCATATGTATGTATGTGTATATATATATACGTGTGTAAATGTATATAACATTCTGGATATATATACTATATATAAGTATATATTTCATATATATGTGAAAAAATATATATTTGATATAAATGTGTATATATATGTATATATAAATAAAATACTTGTATTATCTTTTAGAACTACTGTTAATTCTTTTAAATGGTTACACTTTTGGGGAAAGCTAATTTTCCTGAAGTTGGAATATGTGTTTCAGGATTCTACCTTTTGCTTCAAGAAATGGCTTTAGAAGGGTCTTTTTTAAAAAAAATGTGCTGATAGGTAAAAATTAATCAAAGGAAGGATAAATGCTTCCAGACTTTTGCTACTGTTTGTATCTGGGCTAGACAAGCCTATCTCAGCTTATTGATTTTCCAGTCTGCCTAATTTTCTTTTCATTTAATGACTCTGTTACAAGTGTCTGCTTTATGTTTTTCAAATACTTAATCATCTACTTGTTTTGTCCCAGAGGAACTTTTTATTTATAGATGTAGCTTAAATATACATGTGCTGCTGCTTCTCTATTCGATACCCCTTGAGGATCATCTCACTAAAAAACCTTCTCTGCTCCCTTCCTTTTAAAGTCAATATTCCTGCCTTGTTTTTGTTGCTATTAGAGGTCAAAGCAGCAAAAATCCTATAGCCATGCTGGCTTTAGCTTTAGTGAGAAACAGGGAGCTATAAGTTGGAAAAACACAACATAATTTATATGGTGTGGGCAATATCTTTAGCAGTCTGCATGAAAAGATTTCCAGTGAAGGCTTGCTGGTCTCCCACTCTAATGTCACACCTCTATATCTCACATGAGGTCATCAGAATCACATATGCGTTTATTCCTTTGGAAAAACTACCATGTGAGGAACATATTAAAGCTCGACATGATTTTTCCATTGCTGCCAGCACTAAGGTCACAAACAACTCTAACCTCAGCTGGAAAGATAACACTTTATTTCTTAGGGTCTTTTAAGAGGAAGGGTTTCCATTTTCTTTATAACCCAGGTCACCTTAGAAAAGATTTGTGATTACTATTTGTAAGAGAGTGTTTTAGCTTCTGGCTAAAACTCCTGCTTTTTTATACTGATCTGGTTTCAACATCTACTCTGTCCTTTGCTCCTGGTGGGGCACAAAGGGCCACAATCTATTACAAAATGATATTTTTATCTCCACTTCCTCCCTCCATAGATACGCTTGAAAATAGAAGTTATATGAAAAAAAAGTCATACAAAATTCATGTGTCCAGATTTATAGTGGAATTTTGAAAAGATCCTATTGTAAACTGAAAAGTTACAAGCTGGCCTCCCCAAACTCGTTGCTGATAACCTGCTTCATCTGTCTTATGTCTGGGAGCTAAGCTTCACTCAGAGATGAGACAACCTTTCCAACTCTGAAGTCAACATGAGAAGAAACAGTGATGGTGTAGGTAGGAGATGATTTATATACATCCGACTCCTCTTACCTTCCTCAGACACCCATGGAAATATTTCAGTGACTTTTGTGCCTTATTTATGCCCAGAATAATTTGACTTTTTTTTCTCTCAGTAGATTAGTAACTATATTGACTCTAGGGCTCATTTAATGAGTTCATTAAAAAAAAAAAGAAATCATATGGGTAATTTTCAAAGTATGTTCTCAGTCATTATCTCATTTAGCTACATTAGATAATTATAAATTAACAGATTAAATGAAATTACCCCGTTTTCCTAGCCTATTGAAAAAGTTGAGGCTAAAAGTATTTAAAATGACCTTGTCAAGGTCACATGGTTAATCAATTATAGAGTAGCATTCTAGATTCCTCTTAATCCAGTCCTTTTTATTATGTTGAAATATGAAATATTTTTCTCAATTCACATTCAGAATCTTACCCTGACATTTCATGTTTAATGTCTTTCCTGGTTAGAATCATGCTTAGACAAATTTGCTTTAGCCAATTCTCAGCTGCACAAAAGCCCCTTTATCTGTGTTAGTATAAATCAATTAACCTCTTTTACATTCTGCTGAAAGTTCTAAACTTCAAATGAATTGGCCATTAACTTGGACTGTGAGCCCAGTGTACTAACAACAATGAAAACAAACATCCATATGATGTGCAGAATGTGCTGTTAGTATCAGTTCAGTTTTCTTAAGCATTCCTAAAAGGGGGCTACTGGGGGTTGGCCCTGACGTATTGCACAGTGGCAAGTTCTGCTGATGGAGCTATTCCACTGCAGGAATAGCTATGATGATTTCAACTGGCCTTTTCCCCGCAAGTTCTTATTTAGATTCCAGGTAGTTAACATACAGTCCAATCACATAGTTTTTAACTAGTCTCCTTCCAACAGGAATGTGCAACAATTCCAGCATTCCCTGCACGAAACAAATGCATACTTAGAGTGAAATTCTCACAAGTACGTGATGGGAAAATGAGCCAGAGGTGTAATTGACACAGCACTTTGCAAATGATTTATTAAGCTTCATTGGTTTTGGTTTTGGTTTTTTGCTGTGAGGTGTAATAAAAAAAAATTATTTATTTCACTGAACAAGAGTCCCTCGAAAGCTGTTTGAAGCATAACTAAAATGAGGCACATAGCAAAGAAGTTGTCTGGAGTTCCAAAGAGGGCGTATCTGTAGTCTTCCTCTCTTTCCTCCTTCACTCCCTCCCTAGCCCCTCCCTTCCTCTTTCTCTTTTTTCTCTCTGTTTCTTTTTTCTTGATGAAAGAAATGCTTCACTCAAATGCAACCTGTCACAATTTTGTAAGGTTCGGAGGATATTATATCAATGAATAATTTCATACACTTTCTCCATTTTTTATTCCCACTTGCCTAACAGTTGACTGCCTACCCTAACATATCACATGGTGTATAACATGGTCTTCCTACTCATGTCTGATTTCTAGCTCCCAGCATAGGTAACTCACTACATGAGCTCCATAAAACCTGAGGCAGCCTATGCCCTGTTTACTTAAGGAGGTGAATCTCCAGATCAAATCCTTCCATGTCTTGGGAATAACAAATGCTATAAAAAGTTTCTACATGCTTATCCTTAACTTCTGAGCTTCTCTCTTCAAGGATTTGTAATAAGCAGCTTATTAACCAACCCATGGTGCCTTCTTGCCTGGCTTGTGCTAGTAAATAGCTTTCCATCGGGATTTATCTCTTCTATTCAAGTTTCCACGGAGAAGTCAGGGAGATCTTTCTTAAAATGTGAGCAATCGAGTAATTCCTTGCTTAAAATCTGTCATGGGTTGCCCTTTACACTTCATGGTAGACACACTTAGTTGACAAGAGGACCTTATATGAACTGGCCCCTGACTATCTCTTCTACTTATTTTCTTTCCATGTTCCCACTTGTCACTAGGGTTCTGCCACTTGGCTTTGTTTAATCTTAGAAGCTCTGTGCATGTCCCTCCCTGTTCCTGGAAAGCTTTTCCCCTGCCTCTTCCTAAGGCTGAATTCTGCTTATCTCTAGGTCAAGGATGGACAAAGTTCTATAAAAGACAAGATAGTATATGTATTTAGTCTTTTAGGCCATACAGTCTCTATCGTAACTATTCTACTCAGCCATTGGAGAGTGAAAGCTCTAAATGAAGGACCATGATTGTGTTTCAGTAAATTTTATGGACACTGAACTTTAAATTTTATATAATTTTCATGTACAATTCTTCATCCTTTAAAATGATTTTTTTATATTTTTAAAAAAGATTTTATTTATTTATTTGAGAGAGAGAGAGAGATCACAAGTGGGCAGAGAGGCAGGCAGAGAGAGGAGGAAGCAGGCTCCCTGCTGAGCAGAGAGCCCAATGCAGGGCTTGATCCCAGGACCCTGAGACCATGACCTGAGCCGAAGGCACAGGCTTAACCCACTGAGCCACCCACATCTCCCAAAAATGATTTTTAATGTAAAAAAACATTCTTAGCTCAGGAGCACAAAAACAGGCAATATGGCTTATAAACCCCTGTGTTTCAGGTTTAGCTTAAATGTTATTTTGTAAAGACTTCCCCTATCTTTGGTACTTGATTATGTCTATTTCCTTATTTTAGCACTGTTATTTATATCACCTTTTCTTTTCTCTTGGTAATTATTTTCTGATTTTTTTGTTTATTTATTCTGTCTTTTCCTTTAGTTACAGGTTCCCTGATCTTGTCTAATCCATTAGTCTCTGTATATCCACAATTAAAATGATGCCTGGTACATGGTAAGTGCTCAGTATTTGTTGACTTAATTAATTCTGTTAACTCATTTCACTATAACTCAAGTGCTTTAAAAACAGCGACATCAAACGGTTTTGTGTGTTTTAAAACACAGAATGGAACTTAACACAAACACCCTGTTATCTCTCTCATTGTGTCCTGTCTTCAAGCTTAGACTATTTACTCTTATTTGTTCAATCTATGAATAACACTGAGTAGCAGTCCAAAAAAAAAAAAAAAAAAAACCAAAAAACCCCTACCTTCTACATAGTCACACTGTGTACCATATTTTATTTACAAAAAGGTCATAAAAAGAGACAATGCATTATTCTAGTCTTAAGACTTTCATTTGACTTTCAAATTACAGTCATTATCACAGAAATGGATTCCTATGGTATCATTTGAAAGTTTCATAACATGTCTTTGAAGACACGTCTGGTAAAGAACCAAAAAGCAGCAATAGTTTCCACCATCATTGTTGATGACCATCTGCTCTTCCTGCCCCCTTCTCAGTAGCAGAGTTTCTGTGTGATTGTGTGTCCAGGAAAGCAGAATCTCGTTTAGCTTCAGAGTGAATGTTAATCAGTTTTAGCCAATCTTGACAATTTCATCCTCTCTGCTAATGGAATCACCAGGCAGGGACAAATGACACCGAAAAGAGGTTTGTTAGAGGCTTTTGGGAAAGATTTTCCTTCCTGTAAAAAAAGAGACACCAAAAGAGGAACTGCCCTTCCTGTCTCTGAACAAAGTTATGTGAAGACATGATGTCTAGAGCTGTGGCAGCCTTTTTTGGAACATGAGTGGAAAGCTAAGAAAAATACAGAGATACTGCCTGGGTCACTGGAAACTGCCTTCCATTTCTGTGAAATAATGAAATATTCTCTGGATATGGCTAGTGATTCTCCAACTGTAATGTGCATCTGAATCCCTTGGAAATCTTGTTAAACTTAAGATTATATCAGTAAATCTACATGCTTCCAGGTGAGGTTGATACTGTAGGTCTAGGGTCTATACTTCCAGTAGAAAGGCTTCAGGCTGTTGTTCGTTTTGACCTAGTTGGAACTGAAAACGCCTTACCTGATATATTGTGCAAATCTAATCTACATAAAGAATGAGAAGCTGATTTCTCTTTTGTCTCCATTTACACAATCAGACTAATAAATATAACTTGTATAACTTTATGTTGCTTTAATCAGGAAAAAAAAAAACATGTTATTCTGTCTTAACAATGACCCTGTTTTTCTGTGAAAAAAATAATCAAGCCACAAGAGGCTGTCTCCTGTGATAGCGTTGAGTTATAGAAAAACAGAAGCTTTGGTTGAGACTTTAGCATTGTGGTTTTACTTGATAGTGATATAGTTTTTTATCACAATTTTTCAAAAATGATTAATATGGGAAGCAGATCATGTGGACTTTCAAAGATACTTTTACTAGTAGATACATTTAATTTGGAAATTTGATCAATTAAAAAGAAAGTTTACTATTTGTTGGCTAATTGAACATAATAAAAAATAAAATTAGGGGTGCCTGGGTGGCTCAGTCAGTTCAGCCTCTGCCTTTGGCTCAGGATATGATCTCAGGGTCCTGGGATGGAGCCCAGCATCAGGCTCTCTGCTCAGCAGGAGACTGCTTCCCCCTCTCTCTCTGCCTGCTTCTCTGCCTACTTGTGATCTCTGTCTGTAAATAAATAAATAAAATCTTTAAAAATAAATAAATAAATAAATAAATAAAATTTAAAAAACATGTTGAAAATGTTAAAAAAACTGATGATATAGTATATGCTATAACATAATAAAATATAATAAAACATAATAAAAATAATAAAATAAACACAACATAATAAACATAATAAAATATAATAATAATAAAGCATAATAATAAAGTAAAAAAGAATAATAAAATAATAAAAAGAAAAAGAAAATTTGCTCAGCTAAACTTTTGGAGAGCCATGCAAACCACCATTTTTTTGTTCTTACATGAATTTTTTTTCAAATGTTCTTTTGGAGTTATGTCAGCGTAGAATGAAGTGTGTCAGAGCAGAGACAAAAGAACCAAGGTAGCAAAAAATTGAAGATGCATCTAAAAACTAAGAAAAATCCCATTTTTTAATTTAGGCCTTTTATTTTGGTATGTTAAGGCACAGCTTGCCCAGAACAATGAAAATGTGATGGGGTAGTGTTGTGAAATGATAAACAATGAACAAAATTGTGTCAATACAAAAATTGACCTAGGAAAGTAGAAATGACAGCTTGAGGATGAAAACTGTTTGCCTCTCGTGGTAAACACAAGATGACTTTCTCTGATGATCGGTTGTTGCTTATGGGAAATAATATCCTTTGTATTTATTGTGATTATTGCTTCTGCGCAATATCATTTATCCGATGATCTAAAAATATGTTTTGCGTAATGGAAGTAACTGTTGCAAAGAAATCTAATTTCATCACACTCCCTTTTTCATATTTTCCATATTAAAATAAAGTTTATGTCAAAATTAAAAGTTCATTCCCTTCTGAGAATGAGTAATGAACTGGATTAGCAACCATCACAATGCAGAGCCAACTGATGGGTCATGAAATCAATTCAGCAACCCAGGAACACGATGTTAACTTTGGCCAGTCTCTGAGAATGTTTGCCCAAATATTCAGGGTGGAGCTGACTAGTTTTTCTTTCTGCCAGCATGATGCTTAAAATAAAATTTTCTTCTACAAAGCTCCTTCCTACAAGTGTTTATTCTCTGATGAAATAGTAAGAGAAAGCTTTTTAAAATTTCATAAATTTTCCTAGGCACTTAATCTGATACATTTTCTACAAAAATCCCAGGATCTGGTCTAAAAGGGATAAGGAAAAGGGATGGTTATCTAGACCCCAGCTTTTTAGACAAATCATTACAAAGGACAGATTTATGTTTCCCTGATCCTATAGAATCAATGACAGCTCACACCTCTCTGAATTATAGAGTACCTCAAGTCTCTAACTATATTCTGACTTTGAGTGCTATAGATTTATAAACAGTAATATCTGTTGGTGTGTTTATTGTCAGATGATTCCTATGCTCTTTGCTTTTGCATTGTGTGGCTTGTTTATGTGTTTTATATACATAGTTCATATTGCATACTTTAAATATTCTATTACAGATATTAAATTACAAATTGGATGATCTTAGATTAAAAATTATAGATCCACATAGAAATATCCCTTAATTATTTAGTAATTGTAGTCATTTATGTCACAAAGGAATAATGTTTAATAAAAAAATTAAATAAAGTTGACAACATGTTTTATAAATATTTTTACATAAAAAGTTTAATATAATGTTCAGGAAAGAGTCTATATCATCACAAATGTTGTGAATTTATGTTACCAACATACTTGATTGGATTGCCAAAACGATAAATATGTGAAAACTGGCCATTTTCATTTAAAACTTCTTTGGATGTCTTACATAAAACCCAAGTGCTCAGACACAGCCAACTGGAGCAGACAAAGTCAATGTACAGAAATCAGTGGTTTTCTTATACACTAACAATGAAAATACAGAAAGGGAAATTAGAGAATCGATTCCATTTACTATAGCACCAAGTACCATAAGATACCTGGGAATAAACCTAACCAAGATGTGAAGGATCTGTACTCGAGGAACTACAGAACACTCATGAAAGAAATTGAAGAAGACACAAAAAGATGGAATACCATTCCATGCTCTTGGATCGGAAGAATAAACATTGTTAAAATGTCTATACTGCCTAGAGCCATCTATACTTTTAATGCCATTCCAATCAAAATTCCACTGGTATTCTTCAAAGAGCTGGAGCAAATAATCCAAAAATTTGTATGGAACCAGAAGAGACCCCGAATCGCTAAGGAAATGTTGAAAAACAAAAATAAAACTGGGGGCATCACGTTACCTGATTTCAAGCTTTACTACAAAGCTGTGATCACCAAGACAGCATGGTACTGGCATAAAAACAGACACATAGACCAGTGGAACAGAGTAAGAGAGCCCAGATATGGACCCTCAACTCTATGGTCAGTTAATCTTTGACAAAACAGGAAAAAAATATACAGTGGAAAAAAGACAAAGGTTTCTAAACCAAGTTATACATGTTGGGTCCTATTGCCCAATCTCATGATGGACTATTGTTTCTTTATTGCAAATATTAAGAAAAAAGGGGCTGTGTTTGGGAGCAATTCAGTTAGAATAATAGAATTGAAGATGTTACTATTTCATTTAGATACAAAGTTTCCATATAATTCTATAAAAATTATAAATTTCCTATTGTACTTATAATTGTAGGTTTGCTTTCTCCAAAAAATATTTAAAGTTTAATAAATTATTTGTTAATATGGTTAAAGAAGGTCTGGCAATTTAACATTACACAGTCAGAAAATATAGAAAGAATTGATAATATCTGCATGAGTTCGGCTAAAAATCTTGTCTTTGGAATCTTCAGATGAAATTTATTTATAGTTGGACTTTTTGTTTCCTACAGTAAAAGAGCAAGTGAACAAATCAATAAATCTTTATTTTAAGTTTAAAAAGATGCCATAAACCATTGCTAAACTCTAGCTTACAATGCTCGTTGCAGAAAATTAAAATTATGTGATGCTGTTTTCTTTTTAAAAAATCAATAAAAAGCCATTTTATTTGAGCTGTGATTTTCAAAATTATAGCCTACTGGTTTAGATTCACTGTACAACCAATTCAATGATGAGCAGCATATGATCATTAGAAGAGTTTTAGAACAAGCTGGAATAAGAAAAATTAGTTTAGACATCACAGACAGCCTTCACATGTTTAGTTTCCTACATTTAAAGAGCCACAAGTAAAAATAATAATTAAAAAAACCCTATACTGAAGCTCATTTCGTGTAGTTGTGTTTTCTGATGTAAAAGACTATAATACTGTGTATCAATTGTAGAGGTGACCCCGACAATAAGGCATAACACGCCCTGAGTCCTCACCGTGGGGCCAGATGCTGCCCCCAACACCTGATAGGCATCTCTCGTTTCATCATGCCACGGGCCCTGAAAGGTAGGCATTCTTTGTCTCTCTGTTTTAAAGATCTGCAAACTGAGGCTTAAAGTGGTTGAATAACTTGCTTATTGTCACCCGATTAGCAAGTATGGTAGCCAGGTCTGAATCTAAACAGTCTGACTCCAGGGTGCAATATAGTTGTTCTTAAATTGTTGTCTTGACCCCAATTTCAAACCCCCTAACTAGAGGCTGGTTAGTTACTTTCTCGTAATCAGCTGATGAAGTCCATATATCAGCCACATTCCTTTTCTGGCTTACATGCACAGGACCTCAGGGCACTGGCCCTAATCACCCTGGAGCCAAATACTGGACAGCTGGGACCGATGCCTTTTGGTGAACAGGTGAAATTATTCAAATTAGCCAATCCCCAGGGAGCCTGGAAGCCTAACCCCACCCTTACATAAGCTGTCTCCTTACAGCTCCAAATTCCATCCCCCTGTCCCCAGGTGCAACCCCGAGTGACCTGCTTTGGGTCAGTAAGTAGCAGGGTTCTGCCTTCCATCTGTGCCAGTGTCATGCAGTGTCCCTTTAAATCCTATCAACACAAGAGTTTACTCCCTCAACCTCTCTACTGCCCCCCACCGGGATGATGTACAGTGAAGGTCCTTAAGCAGTTATTCATCAGTTTAGATCTGTAACTACTGTGAAAACTCTAGACCAGGACTGTGAATAGCAAACCTGTTAACTCTCTTTTTCTTATACACTTAATTGGTCTGGGTTCATATTAGCGAGAATTCCTTATAAGCACTCCCCCCTAGTACTTTGCTCCCATGTATCAGTGAAGGTCATATTTAAGGTAAAATTGAGTTTAATAGGACAAAAGAGAGGTTACAAACTTAAGGAACAAGAATAGACCTATACTTTCTGGCAGGTTTATGAATAATAAATTGATAAGCAAATTAATAGGAACAGGAAAATAATTATAATATTTAAATAACCCAATACAGTACAAATATGAAATGATTCAAATGAATAATTATTTCTTTTCTTTTTTCAAAAAAAGATTTTATGTATCTATTTGTCAGAGAGAGAGACAGAGAGAGGGGAAACACAAGCAGGGGAATGGGAGAGGGAGAAGCAGGCTTCTTGCTCAGCAGGGAGCTCGATGCAGGTCTGGAGCCCAGGATCCTGGGATTATGACAGACACTTAACTGACTGAGCCACCCAGGCGCCCCTGAATAATTATTTCAAATAGGCCCCTTACACGTGGATACTTAGAGATGAAGTCTTAGTGTTGGTTTCCTTACTTGGGTGCAGTAAAGAAGTGGTTGCAGTGTGTAACCCACTATGAATTAATTTATAGTTTAATATAGAGTTCAGAAAACATTGTTTGTAAAGAGTCAGGTAGTAGGAGCACCTGACTGGCTCAGTTGGTTAAGACTCTTGGTTTTGGCTCAGGTCATGATCTCCATCTGGGGGAAGTGAGGCGGGTTCCACAATCAGCACACAGTTTGCTTCCCGCTCACTCTCACCTCGCCCTACTTGCCTCTCTCTCTCTCATTCTTCCTGAAATAACTAATAATTAAAAAAAAAAAGTCAGATGGCTTTGAGGGCCATAAGATCTTTGTCCCAAATACTCAACTCTGCCTCTGCAGTATGAAAGCAGCCATTAAACTCCTGAGTATATCTGTTCCAATAAAGCTTGTTACAAAAACAGGCAATGGGTTGAATTTTACCCATGGGTCATAGTTAGCTAACCACTGGTCTAATATTCTGAGTATGATTCTAGCTTCCTTTCTTTTCCATGACTGACACACTTTTGTATAAGGAGATTCCAGTTTAGGAAGTATGAGGTCTACATGCTGGGGACAAGGTAAGTCTAGAATGAACCAGCCAAAGATGTCTCTGTAATTCTAGTTGAATTACAACCCAACTAGACTTTTTAGGACAGTTGGTATAGGTCCCATAGAGAGAGTGCTTTATTGTGAAAGTGGCAGCTTTAGAAGACCACCAATATTCACGGTAGAGTTTATCTGACCTGCTGCTCTGCACTTTCTATTTGCTAATTTCTAAAAAAAAATTACATGTACCTGCTAAAATACTCACCACTCCAGTGCAATGAACATTGGTTGGAACTAGAAATGAATGATTATCTTTTATAGGTGTGAATAACAGTAATAGTAATAATAATAACAATAGTAGATGCTAGTTAGAATACCGTGTGAGATTCTGCCTTATTCATTAAGACTCAGACCTATTCTGTCCAGGAATCCTTCCCTAATGTCATGGATTAGGTTTTATATCCTTTTATTCCTCATGTCTCAGCACAGCCTGATTGTCTTGTATCACAGCACTTACTACCCTCGAAAGGCTTAATATTAATTTCCTCCTAAATTGGTAATAAGTGGCTGGGGGTCATGAATCCCTTAGAGTCCAGTCCCGTGCACCCCTAGAGGCTAGCATAGCGCCTGGCTCCTGAGAGGCTCCCATGCCTAAGCACTTTCACAAGAAATGAATGAACAGATACCTTAGGCCACAGTACAGCAGACTAGCTGTTGGAGGCCTCGAGAAACTGAAAGGAAAGGCTGAATCCTGGGGTAACATCAAGGCTCAGTTGCACCCAAGAAAGGCCCATCATTCCAGCACAAATTATAGGCTTTGAAAATGGTTTGTGAATGTTACATTTTTGAGTTTCCTGCACTGTAAGATAGCTTAAATTTCACTTTCTTCTCTGGAAGCCCTCATTCCAATTGTATGTTGGTTAGTTCACTCAAGCAGAGGAGAAAGCCAGTTGGAAAACAAACCACGAATCAGATTGCTTTTCCACTCTGATTCCCCCTTTGTGTTTCTCACAGTACCAGAAGTAGGATGCCTTTAGAGATGTGTCCTGATAGGTTACCAGGAATGAAATTTCAATTCCAGTTTGGCACTAAGGGAACCGCTCTCCCAAATGTCTTTTACAATGTGCTGACTGGAATGCTTTGACCATAAACCGCTGGTAATAGCGAGAAATTAGGCCCTGGTTAGAAACATATTACTGTGTTGCCAGATCCTTCTGTGGAATTCAACTACTACACATTTTTAGGTTAAAGAAAACTAGATCTCTGCACTTCAGCCAGATCTGGCTTTGGTTTCAAATTACTTCAGAGAAAAGTTCTTAGCTGATAATTCATCTGACATGGTTTGCTTCACATGAAGATATATTTACAGTGTATATGGTAATTAAATATTTTTTTTTCTATTAAGAAGGTGATACCTACTAACTAGAAGATCCCAGTGGATGATACTGGTTATTCTCTGGGGGTGGGCAAAGGGGAGAGAAGAAGTGGATGGGAATTATGGTATCTTAGGTAACTCGAAATGGGGAAGTAGGGGTTTGAGAAAAGCAAAAAAGATCATGAGAGAAACAACAACGATAACAAAAATAACTATGAGGGCTCTAGAGAAATATCTGGGTAAGTCTAGGAGATTATTTTAGGGAACCCTGGGAACACTCTTGTTGGGTTAGTATCAAGGTCTTTAATTCTCATGGGGCTTGTTTGATTATTTACATATATCGCAGATACGTACCTTCTACACACTGTTATTTTTCATTTCTCTTAATCTCTCTTCATCCCCTTTATTTTGAAAACATATTGACAAAAAAAGGCATCCTGGAAAATCTCCCCTAAACTCAGGTGGGTAAGATGTCAGCATGAAGTAGGCCTGCATTTCTCCAGTAACTTGCCGTCCTCAGCCTTGTTCAAATGACCATATCATTAGTAGAAGGAAAGGAAAAGTGAATTGGGCAAAATAGGAGGGGGAGATGAACCATGAGAGACTGTGGACTCTGAGAAACAAACTGAGGAGTTTGGAGGGGAGAAAGGTGGGGGGTTGGGTGAGCCTGCTGGTGGATATTAAGGAGGGCATGTATTGCATGGAGCACTGGGTGTTGCACATAAACAATGAATCTTGGAACACTGAAAAAGTAAAATAAAATAAAAAAATTGAGTATATCAGGAGTACCAATGTCTCAGGGAAACAGCTTATTAGAATTTCTAAAGGAAGAAACAAACACTTCTAGGGCAACAGTTTGTGCCAAGGAAAATTCACTAATCATTTACTTACTCAACAGACATTTATTGAGTGCTAACTATATGGAAATAGGTGAAAGTAGTAATAAAAAAAAAGACATTATATTTCATAGTCCCTCCTCTAGAGGAGCTTATTTTGTAGTAAAAATTTCCAACTTGACATTTTAAAGTTATGGGATTGCTGACAGATTCTAACTCCCAAATTCCATTATAGATTCTTGTTTGTGATAAGCCTGATCTGTGATCTTTGTAAGTATTACCCACTTGGTCATTTTTATAATTGATCTTATTTCAGAATTTCTTATTTTTGAGATCCCTCCCCAGTAATTTCTGACAATTAATTTTACTAACTGCTAAATCTAATCTGCCAAAGTGACCTGTGTCTGTATGCTCTAAGCTTATTGTCAGTCTAAGAGATTTTAAAGAGCAACATGGAATATGTTCTCCCCCAAAAAAGTTCAATTTTCCTTACTTATGTAAAATATTTCTAGTGTGTTAGTCCAGTTTTTTGTTTTTGTTTTTGTTTTTTAATTTCAAAAATTTCTCTTGCATTTAAGGAATGAAAACCGTTCCAATTTTAATTCATGATTTGTTATAGTCACAAGACTTAAAATACAGACTTTGATCATAGCAATTATAATGGTTTCTGCTATTCCTGTTTTAAAAAGGATGCTTTTAATTGAAATAGAATATATATACAGATTAATGTACAGAACAAAAATATCTGCTTAGTTCTCTGGACTAATTAGCATAGTCATATATAGTCATAGGATGCATTATACTTGTAAGGCAATATCACCTTTTCAAAAACCTAAATGTTTAAGATTTTGGATTCAATTCCCTGATTTCCTTCCTTCTTCCCTCCTTCTTTCCCTTCCTCCCTCCCTCTCTTCCTTTCAAATTATTTGACAGAGAGAGAGACAGCAAGAGAGGGAACACAAGCAAGGGGGAGAGGTAGAAGAAGAAGCAGGCTCCCCCCTGAGCAGGGAACCCAATGCAGGTCTTGATCCTAGGACCCCAGGATCATGGCAAGAGGAAGGCATACAAGTAAACACTGAGCCATCCAGGTGCCCTCAAATCCTCGTCCCGATTTTCTTTCTTAGAAAGCAAAGGTTGGAATAAAATACCAGTTTCCCTAAATTTAAGTTATGCCTTCCCCTTTTTAAAAGAGAACTTAAAAGTACTCAGATAACAGATTATGAAGGATTGTAACATCTACACATAGGCATATTACATTGGCAAAGAAAAAAGAAAATTCCCATCCTTCAGAGCATTATTTTTTGGCAGATTTTTCTCAACTGTTTGTGGAGGATAATCACTATGCCAAAATGTCAAGAAACTAATGATAACTGATACTGATGATTTATCTTTTTGCATACTCCTTAGAAATAGACATTCTCTTTGAAAGTTAATCTTTCCTTTTTAAATTTTTTTTACTAACATATAATGTATTATCTGTTTCAGGGATAAAGGTCTGTGATTCATGAAAGTTAATCCTTCCATTACTTAACAAATACTATACCTACTAAATACAAGAATAATAATAAGAGTTGCAATCTATTTAGTAATATGTCCAGTCATACACACGCAATCAAACTTTAATTTATTTCTCAATCTATGCATAAATACTTAATGTTATTGATTCATTCAGATATATAAGGGTTTCCGGGCACAAGTGCAAATTATTTAGACTATGAAGTTTGTAAGGACACAGTACAGAGTAGCCCAAAGAACACTGAAGTTGCAATCAAGAGATGTGTTCTGATTTATATTCTCTGTTAGCTGTGTGACTTTTGGCACGTTATTTTAACTCCAAAGACATTGGTTTTCTTATCTCTTCAATTTCCACCCATTTCTAACATTTAGTGATCCTTTTTTTTCTCTTAAAAATTATTTATTTATTTATTTATTTATTTATTTATTTATTTATTTGGAGAGAGTGTTGTGAGGGGACACAGGGAGAGGGAGAGGGAGAAGCAGGCTCCCTGCTGAGCAAAGATCCTGGATCCTGGGATCATGACGTGAGCCAAAGGTAGACGCTTAACCAAGTGAGCCACCCAGGCACCCCACATTCAGTGATTCTTTATGGCTCACAGCCTGTGTAGAGACAAATGGTCTGATTTGAATGAACTCAGTGCTTTTAAAGACTACCCAACTGACTTCCTTAAATTTATCCTTTTGTTTTCCTTCACGAGTTTAATAGTGCTTTTTGTTTTGTTTTTCACATAACGTGGCTTCTGATTGTTTAACTGCTTTGTATAATTTGACATAGGTGCTTGATTACCTAACATTTTGATTCAGGACAGGCACAAAATACTGATGGAAATAGCAAAGATTAGCATAGAAATCCATGAACAAGATTGGGCCCTTGAAGTTCAGCACTGAAAAGATGATTTAACTTTCTATATTCATTTTTTAAAAATTCTTTATCATCATATGAAGCAATCTGCCTGTTAACCTGTGCCATTTTAAGCACTTGGTTACTTATCTAGATACTTAGAATTACTATTTCAGCACCTAAAATCTGAATTTTCCCCACATCTTTTACCTGAAATTGCTGTTACAACTTCTTTTTTTTTTTTTTTTAAGATTTTATTTATTTGTCAGAGAGAGAGGAGAGCGAGCGAGCACAGGCAGACAGAATGGCAGGCAGAGGCAGAGGGAGAAGCAGGCTCCCCGCCAAGCAAGGAGCCCGATGCGGGACTCGATCCCAGGACGCTGGGATCATGACCTGAGCCGAAGGCAGCTGCTTAACCAACTGAGCCACCCAGGCGTCCCTGCTGTTACAACTTCTTAAATGCCATATCGAATCATTACTTCTCATTCCTTATTTTACTTGACCTGTGCTTGGTATTTATACTCCCTGGAAATCCCACCTCCCCCAGACATTTGAAATCTCTTTCTTGGGGCACCTGGGTGGCTCTATCGGTTAAGCATCTGCCTTAGCTCAGGTCATAATCCCGGGATTCTAGGATCCAATTCTGCATCAGGTTCCTTGCTCAGTGGGGAGCCTGCTTCTCCCTTTGCCACTCCCCCTGCTTGTGCTCTCTCTCTGTCAAATAAATAAATAAAAATTTAAAAAAATAAGACTCTGCTTATGAAATCTCTTTTTTTCCTCTCTTGTCGGGCTGGTTTGATTCAGAATTCTTTGTGGGCTCCCCTTCCCCTGCCTGTATAATCAATGTTGACTTGATCCATAGCCACATTCTGGGATATCTTCTGATTTGACTCACTCTTTTTTAAAAATTATTTTTAACATAGAATGTTTTATTTGCCCTAGGGATACAGGTCTGTGAATCATCGGTCTTACATATCACAGCACTCACCATAGCACATACCCTCCCTCAATGTCCATAACGCAACCATCCTCTCCCTACTCCCCCACCACCCAGCAACCCTCAGTTTGTTTTGTGAGATCAAGAGTCTCTTATGGGGGCGCCTGGGTGGCTCAGTGGGTTAAGCCACTGCCTTCGGCTCAGGTCATGATCTCAGGGTCCTGGGATCGAGTCCCGCATCGGGCTCTCTGCTCAGCAGGGAGCCTGCTTCCCTTCCTCTCTCTCTGCCTGCCTCTCTGCCTACTTGTGATCTCTGTCTGTCAAATAAATAAATAAAATCTTTAAAAAAAAAAAAAGAGTCTCTTATGGTTTGTCTCCCTCCCGATCCCATCTTGTTTCTATTTTTCCTTCCCTACCCCCCAAACCACCTACCCTGCCTCTCAAATTCCTCATATCAGAGAGATCATATGATAATTGTCTTTCTCTGATTGACTTATTTCACTCAGCATAATACCCTCTATTCCATCCATGTCGTTGCAAATGGCAAGATTTCATTTCTCTTGATGGCTGCATAGTATTCCATTGTATACACACACACACACACACACACACACACACATACATACCACCACCTCTTCTTTATCCATTCATCTGTTGATGGACATCTAGGTTCTTTCCATAGTTTGGCTATTGTGGACATTGCTGCTATAAACATTCGGGTGTACGTGCCCCTTCAGATCACTACCTTTGAATATTTAGGGTAAATACTCAGTAGTGCAATTGCTGGGTCATATGGTAGCTCTATTTTCAACTTTTTGAGGAACCTCCATGCTGTTTTCCAGAGTGGCTGCACCAACTTGCATTCCCACCAATATTGTAGGACGGTTCCCCTTTCTCCGCATCCTCGCCAGCATCTGTCATTTCCTGACTTGTTAATTTTAGCCATTCTGACTGGTGTGAGGTGGTATCTCATTGTGGTTTTGATTTGTATTTCCTTGATGCTGAGTGATGTGGAACAATTTTTCATGTGTCTGTTGGCCATCTGGATGTCTTTGCAGAAATGTCTGTTCATGTATTCTGCCCATTCTTGGATTATTTGCTCTTTGGGTGTTGAGTTTGATAAGTTCTTTTTTTTTTTTTTTTAAAGATTTTATTTATTTATTTGACAGAGAGAAATCACAAGTAGGCAGAGAGGCAGGCAGAGAGAGAGGAGGAAGCAGGCTCCCTGCTGAGCAGAAAGCCCGATGTGGGGCTTGAACCCAGGACCCTGGGATCATGACCTGAGCCGAAGGCAGCGGCTTAACCCACTGAGCCACCCAGGCGCCCCAAGTTTGATAAGTTCTTTATAGATTTTTGGATACTAGCCCTTTATCTCATATGTCATTTGTGAATATATTCTCCCATTCTATCAGTTGTCTTTTGTTTTTTTTGAAAACCAAAAGCAAAAGCTTTTGATCTTGATGAAGTCCCAGTAGTTCATTTTTGCTCTTGCTTCTCTTGCCTTTGGTGATGTTTCTAGGAAGAAGTTGCTGTGGCAGAGGTCAAAGAGGTTGCTGTCTGTGTTCTCCTCAGGGATTTTGATGGATTCCTGTCTCACATTGAGGTCTTTCATCCATTTGGAATCTAATTTTGTATGTGGTGTAAGGAAATTGTCCAGTTTCATTCTTCTACATGTGGGTGTCCAATTTTCCCAACACCATTTGTTGAAGAAATTGTCTTTTCCATTGGACATTCTTTCCTGCTTTGTTGGAGATTAGTTAGCCATAGGGTTGAGGGTCCATTTCTGGACTCTCTATTTTGTTCCATTGATCTATGTGTATGTTTTTGTGCCAGTACCATACTGTCTTGATAATTACAACTTTGTAATAGAGCTTGAAGTTTGGAATTGTGATGCCACCAACTCTGGCTTTCTTTTTCAACATTCCTCTGGCTATTTGGGGTCTTTTCTGTTGCTATATACATTTTAAGATTATTTGTTCCAGGGCGCCTGGGTGGTTCAGTGGGTTAAGCCCCTGCCTTCGTCTCAGGTCATGATCTCAGCGTCCTGGGATCGAGTTCCGCATCAGGCTCTCTGCTCAGCAGGGAGCCTGCTTCCCTCTCTCTCTCTGCCTGCCTCTCTGCCTACTTGTGATTTCTCTCTCTCTGTGTCAAATAAATAAAATAAAATAAAATAAAAAGATTATTTGATCCATTTCTTTGAAAAAAATTAATGGTATTTTGATAGGGATTGCATTAAATGTGTAGATTGCTTTAGGTAGCATGGACATTTTCACAATATTTATTCTTCCGATCCATGAGCATGGAAGTTTTTTCCATTTCTTTGTGTCTTCCTCATTTTCTTTCATGAGTACTTTATAGTTTTCTGAGTACAGATTCTATGCCTCTTTGGTTAGGTTTATTCCTAGGTATCTTATGATTTGGGGTGCAACTATAAATGGGATCGATTCCTTAATTTCTCTTTCTTCTATCTTGTTTTTGGTGTACAGAAATGCAACTAATTTCTGTGCATTGATTTTATATCCTGACGCTTTACTGAATACCTGTATGAGTTCTAGCAGATTTGGAGTGGAGTCTTTTGGGTTTTCCACATAAAGTGTCATATCATCTGCAAAGAATGAGAGTTTGACTTCTTTATCGATTCGGATGCCTTTAATTTCTTTTTGTTGTCTGATTGCCAAGGCTAGGACTTCTAGTACTATATTCAATAGTAGTGGTGATCATGGACATCCCTGCCATCCTCCTTACCTTAGGGAAAAGCTCTCAGTTTTCCCCCATTGACAATGATATTTGCTGTGCATTCTTCATAGATGGCTTTTATGATATTGAGATATGTACATGCTATCCCTACACTTTGAAGAGTTTGATCATGAAAGGATGTTGTACTTTGTCAAATGCTTTTTAGCATCTATTGAGAGTATCATATGGTTCTTTATTTTATTAATGTATTGTATCACATTGATTGATTTGAGGATGTTGAACCAACCTTGCAGCCTGGGAATAAATCCCACTTGGTCATGGTGAATAATCCTTTTAATGTGCTATTGTGTCCTATTGGCTAGAATTTTGGTGAGAATTTTTGCATCTGTATTCATCAAATATTGGTTTGTATTTTCCCTTTTTGATGGGGTCTTTGTCTGGTTTTGGAATCAAGTCAAGGTAATCCTGACCTCATAAAATAAGTTTGGAAATTTTCCTTCCATTTGTATTTTTTGAAACAGTTATAGGAGAATAGGTATTAATTCTTCTTTAAATGTTTGGTAGAATTCCCCTGGGAAGCCGTCTGGCCCTGGGCTCTTGTTTTTTGGGAGATCTTTGACAACTGCTTCAATCTCTTTATTGGTTATGGGTCTGTCCAGGTTTTCTATTTCTTCCTGGTTCAGTTTTGGTAGTTCATATGTCTCTAGGAATGCCTCCATTTCTTCCAGATTGTTAAATTTGCTGGAATATAGTTGCTCATAATATGTTCTTACAGTCGTTTCTATTTTTGGTGTTGGTTGTGATCTCTCTGCTTTCATTCATGATTTTATTTATTTGGGTCCTTTTTCTCTTTCTCTCTCTCTCTCTCTCTTTTTTTTTTTTTTTTTTTTTGATAATTCTGGCCAGGGTTTATCAATCTTATTAATTCTTTCAAAGAACCAGCTCCTAGTTTCATTGATTTGTTCTACTGTTTTTTTGATTTCTATTTCATTGATTTCTGCTCTGATCTTTATTATTTCTCCTCTCCTGCTGGATTTAGGCTTTCTTTCCTGTTCTTTCTCCAGCTCCTTTAGGTGTAGGGTTAGGTTGTGTACTTGAGACCTTTCTTGTTTCTTTTTTTTTTCTTTTTTTTTTTTTTAAAGATTTTATTTATTTATTTGACAGAGGGAGATCACAAGTAGATGGAGAGGCAGGCAGAGAGAGAGAAAAAGGGAAGCAGGCTTCCTGCTGAGCAGAGAGCCCGATGTGGGACTCGATCCCAGGACCCTGAGATCATGACCTGAGCCGAAGGCAGCGGCTTAACCCACTGAGCCACCCAGGCGCCCCCTTTCTTGTTTCTTGAGAAAGGCTTGTGCCACTATATATTTTCCTCTGAGGACTGCCTTTGCAGTGTCCCAAAGATTTTAAACAGTTGTGTTTTCATTTTCATTTGTTTCCATGAATTTTTTCAATTTCTCTTTAATTTCCTGGTTGACGCATTCATTCTTAAATAGGATGCTCTTTAGTCTCATGTATTTGAGTTCTTTCCATTTTTCCTCTTGTGGTTGAGCTTTAGCTTACGAGCATTGTGGTCTGAAAATATACCAGGAATGATCCTAATCTTTTGGTACCGGTTGAGACCTGATTTGTGACCCAGAATGTGATCTATTGTGCAGAATATTTCATGTGCATTAGAGAAGAATGTATATTCTGTTGCTTTGAGATGGAATATTCTAAATATATCTGTGATGTCCATCTGGTCCAGTGTGTCATTTAAAGCCTTTATTTTCTTGTTGATCTTCGTTTGGATGATCTGTCCATTTCAATGAGGAGGGGTGTTAGATTCCCCTACTATTATTGTATTATTGTTGATGTGTTTCTTTGATTTTGTTATTAATTGGTTTATATAATTGGCTGCTCCCATGTTAGGGGCATAGACATTTAAAACTGTTAGATCTTCTTGTTGGACAGACCCTTTGAGTATGATATAGTGTCCTTCCTCATCTCTTATTATAGTTTTGGCTTAAAATCTAATTGATCTGATATAAGGATTGCCACTCAGCTTTCTTTTGATGTCCATTAGCATCATAAATTTTTTTCCACTGCCACCCTTTTTTTTTTTAAGATTTTATTTATTTATTTGACAAACAGAGATCACAAGTAGGCAGAGAGACAGGCAGAGAGAGAGGAGGAAGCAGGCTCCCTGCTGAGCAGAGAGCCCGATGTGGGGCTCGATCCCAGGACCCTGGGATTATGACCTGAGCCAAAGGCAGAGGCTTTAACCCACTGAGCCACCCAGGTGCCCTCACTGCCACCCTTTAAATCTGGAGGTGTTGTTGGGTCTAAAGTGAGTTTCTTGTAGACAGCATATCAATGGGTCTTGTGTTTTTTATCCATTCTGGTACCCTATTTCTTTTGATTGAGGCATTTAGCCCATTTACATTCGGGTAACTATTGAAAGATGAATTTAGTCCTATTTTATTATATGTAAGGTGACTGTTACTGTATATTGTCTCTGTTCATTTCTGGCCTATTACTTTTAGGCTGTGACTGCTTAGAGAACCCCTTTCAATATTTCCTGAAGGACTCATTTGGTGTTTGCAAATTCTTTTAATTTTTGTTTGTCCTGGAAGCTTTTTATCTCTCCTTTTATTGTCAATGACAGTCTAGCTGGATATAGTATTCTTGGCTGCATATATCCAGAAGTATACCTTCTGCCCCCTCTCTCTTTCTTCTTTTTCTGGGATCCCAATTATTCTAATACTGTTTCATCTTATGGTATCACTTATTTCTCGAATTCTCCCCTTGTGGTCCAGTAGTTGTTTGTTGATCTTTTGCTCAGCTTCTTTATTCTCTGTCATTTGGTCTTCTATATCACTATTTCTCTCTTCTGCCTCATTTATCCTAGCAGTAAGAGCTTCCATTATTGATTACACCTCATTAATAGCTTTTTCTTTTTATTTCAACTTGGTTGGATTTTTGTTCTTTTATTTCTTCAGAAAGGGATTTTATTTTTTCCAGAAAGGAATTCTTTGATATCTTCCATGACTTTTTTTTTTAAAGATTTTATTTTATTTATTTGACAGACAAAGGTCACAGGTAGGCAGAGAGGCAGGCAGAGAGAGAGGAGGAAGCAGGCTCCCTGCTGAGCAGAGAGCCCAATGTGGGGCTCGGTCCCAGAACCCTGAGATCATGACCTGAGCTGAGGGCAGAGGCCTAACCCACTGAGCCACCCAGGTGCCCCTTCCATGACTTTTTTGATCCTAGCTATCAACTTGATAATCATCTTTCTGAACCCTAGTTCTGACATATTACCAATGTCCATAATGATTAGGTCCCTAGCCATAAGTATTGCCTCTTGTTCTTTTTTTGTATGTCTTTTTTCTACCTTGTCATTTTATCCAGATAAGAATATATGAATGAGAGAATAAAATATTAAAAGGGTGGCAAAGACCCCAGAAAAATATACACTAATCAAATCAGAAGAGATCTGAAACCAGGGAGGGGGGTGAGGGAGAAGAAAGGGGGGAAGAAATGTATACACACACACACACACACACACACACATATGTATATATGTATATGTATACACATATATGTATATATGTGTATATATATGTATATATACATGTATGTATATATATGTGTGTATATGTGTATATGTGTGTGTGTGTGTGTGTATATATATATATATATATATATATATATATATATATATATGGTGAATAAAACAGAGACACCCACTTGATTCTGGGTGTATTCTCATCACTTAGAAGAAACTACCTCCCAAAATTTTAAAGAAAGTAAAACTTATATATATACAAAAATAAGGGTAAACAAGATGAAGGGATGGAATATGAATGTAAAGATGAAAATTAAAGATTCTAAAAAAGGAATTGCTAAATTGGTTGGAAAAAGAAAAAAATAAGAGGAGAGAATGTGATCAGGCTGGAGACTAGAACAAAGCCATGTGCTAGATTTAGGGTATATTTTGATCTATTAGAAGAAATTGTATCCAAAAATTTTAAGGAAAAAAACCCTATATGTGTACAAAAAATATGGTTAAATACAATGAAGGGGTAAAATATGACTGTAACAATGAAAATTTTAAAAGATTTTTTAAAAAGATATTGTTAAGATAAAATAGTTAAAAAACTTTAAAAGAGGGAAAAGTTAAAAAAATAGAATAAGAAAAAATAAAATAAAAAAAAATTAACTTTGCAAGACTAAAGGATCATGAGGAAAAAGTCATGAATTCTATGTGTTGCTTTGCCCTAGCTCTGGAGTTCCACAGTTTTTGTTGATTGGTAAGCTTGGTCTTGGCTGGATGTTCTTGCTGATCTTCTGGGGGAGGGGCCTGTTGCAGTGATTCTCAAATGTCTTTGCCCAAGACGGAATTGCACCACCCTTGCCAGGGACTGGGCTAAGTAATCTGCTTGGGTTTGCTCTTGGTAGCCTTTGTTCCCTGAATACTTTTCATAGAGCTTTGGAGGACAGGAATGAAAATGACAGCCTCCCAATCCCCGGACTGGAGGAACTGAGAGCTCGGGGCTCCCTTCCTCAGTGCTGCCTCGGAGAAAAGCTGTCAATCCCTCCCATCTCCCTGGTCTCTGGCTGTGCTCCGAGCTCACCTGGCCTGTGACTGAGTGTTTCTATCTCTGGTGCTCAGCCCTGTTTGGAGTCTCCAAACCCAGCATATTGTTGTTCCGTGATCCCCGCTGCTCTTCCTGGTGGAAGAAGGAGGGAGGGTCTCTCTGGATTTGCCCCTTGTGGGGTCCCTGATTGAAGATCAGTGGCCCAACTCTGCCTTGGATCATGGTTTAAGGTAACCCTGAGCTGAGAGCTCACTGCTCAGCTCCATCTCTGTAGCCGGCTTCCCTACCTGGCAACTCTGCCACACTCAGAGACCCCTGGTCTTTCTGTGACCTTGCAGGCCCTGAGACCACACTGTCCCCTTGAGGGCTCCACCCTGCTTAGCCTCTGGAGCAATGTCCCTCAGTGGAGCAGGATTCTAAAAGTTCTGATTTTGTGCAATGCTGCTCCACTGCTTGCTGGGAGCTGGCCCCTTCCCCTGCAGTCTTTCTTCCCTTTGCTTTGGATTCCCTTCTCTGCATGTCCTACTTTCCAGAAAGTGGTCGGTTTTCTGTTCCTAGAGTTGCTGCTCTTCATCTCTTCAATATCCTGTTGTTTGTAGTTTGGAACGGTTTGATAACTATCTAGCTCAACTCCTGGGACCTAATATTTCAGTTTGCTACTCCTCCCCCATCTTGCTTCCTCTCAATCTGACTCATTCTGAAGTGATTTTATGACTTCAGTACAATGCCCTCCAAATCCCTATCTCTAATTTTCTTTTTTTTTTCAAAGATTTTTCATTTATTCATTTGAGAGAGAGCACATGAGTGAGAACACAAGCAGGGGAGGGGGTTAGAGGATGAAGGAGATGCAGACTCCCCAAGGAGCAGTGAGCCTGATGCAGGGACTCGATCCCAGGACCCTAGAATCAGGGCCTGAGCTGAAGGCAACCTCTTATTCAACTGAGACACCCAGGCACTTCCCCTCATCTGTAATTTTCTACCCAGTTCCAGATCCTTATTTCTAATAGCAGCCTACTCCATTTAGATTTCCTACAAGACCCTCAAATTCAGTATTAACACAAGTTAAAATAATCTTCCCCCACACCACCAAATACTCATTCTCCTCTCATATTTATTTTTAACACTAGCATGACATCTGTGCAGTCATCTAAGAGAGAAATCTGGTGCCCATGTTATTCCTTTTTCCCCATGGTTTCATGATTATAAAACAGATTCTGGAGTTCCTGTCTGAGTTTGAATTGCAATTCAACAGGTCCTCTCTTTACTATCAGTGTGAGCTTGAGGGAGACACTTGACTGCTCGGTGCCTTAGTTTCTTCATCCATAAAATGGGAGTAATTACTGAATGAATGCCTGAGGGTTGCTCTGAGCATTAAGTGGATTATGTATAAAGTCCTTAGAATGTGATCTGGCAAAGAGTGAGCACTGAGTAACTGTGAGCACTACCATCATTACTTCTGGGAGGTATCACCTGGCTTTCCACTAGTGCCTTCTTCTAGGACTTCATCTTCTCCACCTGGCCTGTGGAGCTCTCAATGTCTCAAGGTCCTCTTGCTTGCTGTCATGCTCTATCTCAATGTATGCTTCCTTTTGCCACTTGAGTGATCCTACAGAGTTTTTGAAATCTACTTATATTTTTCTCTTCTTGACTGCAATTTGTAAGGGGCACAATAATACCTTATACATTATTTTTATTTCCTGTGTTTGGCACAGAGCTAAATCTTTCTTAAACAAAATGATGAGCGATTGTTAGTTTATTTAGAACTATGATGTCATGCCAGGTTTAAAATTTCATGGTAATCAAATTATGTTTACTATGTAGAGTCTTGAGGAGACAAAAAAATGTGCTATTACTCTGTGTGTTTTTTCAAACATATAATCAGGACTTTTGGTGAGCTGTAATATCTAAAATAATCTGTTAATTTTAAACTCCATAGTCTATTTAGAAGAATCTTACACAGATTATTGCAGGAAGTTTCTAAGTCTAATTTAACACTTTTCTGTCAAAATATACCCCCTCTGGTTAATCTTTTACCATCACATGGGGCTAATTAGGAACCACTTTTTAATGTTTTCCTAGAGAATTAAGAATCCATGATAGGCCCTCTCTAACTAAGCCTGCTAAGCCTGCTGAGGAATCCACGTAGAACTTTAGTGACTGTTGAGCCCAGAATTAGGCCACAGACAAATATTTGACACCTCCCTCTTTGTTGGAGAACCCAGGACAACACAGCAGGCTCTCTCATTAGATAAGGTACAAGTTAAAGCCTCCAATCCATGCCTTATTCAGGTTAGTCAGTCTAACTGATAGCTAATCTTTCAAGAAAACAGAAATGGTGGAAACTTTGCAGCTTCAACTAGCTATTTTGAAAAGACTGGGATTCAAGAATAATAATCTTTTCTAACTTTGTTTGGAGATACTCTGGCTGTGCCAAAGGATTCATTAATTCAATCAGTGTAAGCATCAAATCCAAATCATTCTCAAGAAAATTGCTAGTGTATTCAATAATAATTTATTTCATTTCAAATTTGGAGATGACTATAAAATTATACTTAGAGCAACAATCCTGAAAATTGACTAAATGATGGGTTTGATTGGGCTTGACAATTAATTAGGCCTTTTTGCAAGCAGAATTATATATTTTTCTTTGGTGGTCAATTACTGCCTGAGATTGAAAAGTCAATTTTCCATGGATTTAGATGCCAAGGACATTTACTTCTAAATGGAAAAGGATTTATGTATAACTACCTTAATTATAAATACTAATTTGAGATTATAATGCTCATTCTGTATGGGAATAATGCTGTATGGGAAATTATTATGTCTTCTGAAATCATTTCAATTTCTGTTCTCCTTCAGTTCCTATATTAGACTTTAAGTTTGCTCTTGTTTATGCTTTGGTTCTTTACTCAATTACATGCTTCTGAATTGAAAAACTACCTCCTGTATGTCTTTGTATTATCTTTCCACAGTGCTTTTAACATACTGGACATACACCAAAAACCCCTCAAACTTCTATTTATACCTTTAATCCTCAAAGCAACCTTATGGGATAAGTACTATTATGCGTATTTTATACATTGAAAATCGGAGTTTCAGAGAGTTTAAAGAACCCTTCACCCAATTCCACCTGGGTAGAAAATGCAGAGGGGGAGAATGACCCATGACTCTTTCCACAATGCCATCCTTTATCTGGTATTGATAGTGACTAAAGGCAGCACTTAAAAAATAGTATATAAGTCCCAGAAAAATCTTTGGCTAAAAGTTACTAAATAATTGAAAAAATTTCCATGGAGTTTGATAAAATTTTTGTGGTAGAGTAAATGCCCAAAATCAGCTAGGAGACTTCTAAGAAAAACCAGGAAATGAGGACTTGGCCATAGTCAGTGTTGGAACTTAGTATGAAGCTGTATTAAATGAGACAACTTGGCACTGGCTCAAGGAAAGAAAAATATGACAAGCAGAATTTTTTTTAAAATATTCAATTTATTTATGAGAAAAAGAGAGTGCTGGGGGAGGGGGAGAAAGGCAGAGGGAGAAGCAGACTCCCTGCTGAGCAGGGAGCTGGACCAGGGGGCTGGGTCCCAGGACCCTGGATTCATGACATGAACCGAAAGCAGATGTTTAACTGACTGAGCCTTCCAGGCACCCAGACAAGCAGAATTCTTAATAGAGATCCTAGAAAGAGACCCTTTCTGTGACTGTGTAGAGTATCACCTTAGCTAAGTCAGATTTGTGCTTCTCAGAGTTCTCAGAGTTTTGCTGGGAATGACATTTCTAAAACCTTCACTCACTGTACTAGTTCAAGGGCTGATTCTCATTCTCTCTGATAATCTTTTCCTGATCACTTGAACCGAAAGTGGATCCCATCTCCTCTATACCTCTGTGATTCCTCCTTACCTATTCTTTTAAAGAATGGGCCTTCTGTAGGAGGTTTAGCATGATGCCTTATTTCTGAGAAGTAATAACAAGGGAAAAATCCAAACGTAGTGTAGAAAGCAACTTACTCCTAGACCAGGGGCTTTAAAAGTGACCCATAATTTTTCTTGGACAGATTATAAAGTGCTACCAAGGACATATTGAAGAATACCACAATATTTAACCTTCAATTTTAGTAAATAACCGCAAAAATTTATCATTCCAAGGTTGTTGCCTGGTTGGACATTTTATTAACATGACGTTTTAATATATAGAATAGAATTTCTCAAGCTTCGCTCCTTAAGATATTAATAGATATTTTTAGAAAGAAAGAAAGAAAAAAAGCAAGTTAATTTGAATACATTTGGCAAATACTGCCAATAGTAATTACCTATTGGCTACTAACAATGATAACTGTCATACAAAATTCTCTAAAAAACCTAGATGTAAAGAAGCCCTATATTTGTTTAAGCTAGTCTTTTCCATACTTATTTCTATACAAAACACATTTTTCTTACAGATTTTTTTCTTACATTTTTTAAAGATTTTATTATTTATTTGATATATTAATTTATTATTTATTTATTTATTTATTTGAGATACTGTTTATTTGATAGATAGTGAGAGAGAACACAGATAGGGAGGAGAAGCCGGGGATCCCCGTAAGCAGGGGAGCCCAACATGGGGCTCTGAAAAGACCATGACTTCAGGATCCTGAAATCATGACCTGAACCAAAGGCAGGCACTTAACCAACTGAGCCACTCAGGCACCCCATAAATTTCTTAAATTTCATAGCATTAAAAATTCTTATGATATTCTCTATCAATCTTCATAAAATTTAGTTTAATAAATATATTAAATAATTTAAATGAGTATTAAGTAATTTAATATTAAATAATTAAATAACTAATTTAAGAATTAATAAATAATTCATACACTTCAAAAATCAGAAAAATGCAAAAGCATTACATTTAGATTTTTTTTTTTCCACCTCTATCCTTGTCTACTACTCTAATTAGCCACTTTCTTAGATTCTTGTCTATGCTTCCAGGATTTTTTTCTTCAAAGACAAGGAAATTAAAATACATATATTTTTTACTTATCCCCTTTTCTTATACAAAACATAATACGATAGGGATGCCTGTGTGGCTCAGTAGGTTAAGCATTTACCTTCAGCTCAGGTCATGATCCTAGAAGCCTGGGATGGAGCCCTGTGTGGGGCTCCCTGCTCAATGAGAGAGTCCCTCTCTCCTTCTCCCTCTCCCCCCACTGGTTGCTCACTCTCTCTCTCTCAAAAAAAAAAAAAAATAAAATCTTTAAAAAAAAATAACACAATATATACACTATCCTATACCTTATTTTTTTAAACTTAAAAATTATTCATGTATTTCTTTCCACATTAGTATGTAAGGGGCAACTTTATTCTTTTCTAAAGCTGTGTAATATTCCATTGAGTGTATACACTACATGGCTTGTTTCATCCATTCCCTAAATTTGGATAAATATATTGTTTTAAAACTTTTGCTATTATAAAACAATGCCACAATTAATAAGCTTGAATGTGGGTCATTTAATAGGCGTGCTAGCTTACTCGTAAAATAAATCCTGAAGCTTAGTAGGTCAAAGTGTGAATACCACAATTTCATTAGACATTACCAACTCGCTTTCTACAGACATCACAGGCTCCACTAGCACTGCCAATGTCACTGTAGCTTCGACAACAGAATGCATTTGTAAGCACTGATTTTTGCTAACACTATAGTTAGAAAATTATAAATTAATTTTTATTTTCTCTTACTATATCTGAGGTGGAGCATCATTTAATATGTTTAGGGTCCACTTGTATTGGAGGGGGTATGAATTCATGTCCTTTGTTTTTTTTCTTTTAGAGATTTAATTTATTATTGAGATGAGTCCTTTGTGTGTGATAAACATTCTAATTATGCTCTCTGTTCTCCCTCTATCTTCTGACTTTGAAGATTACAATTTTTTTTTTTCACCATGCAGAAATCTTGGTATGGACGCCTGGGTGGCTCAGTAGGTTAAGTGTCTGCCTTCAGCTCAGGTCATGATTTCAGGGTCCCCACCAGGCTTCCTGCTCAGTGGGGAGCCTGCTTTTCTCTGTCCTTCTGCTGTTCCCCCTGCTTGTGCTTTCTCTCTCTCTATGTGTCAAATAAATGAATAAATAAAATCTCTTTAAAAAGAAGTCTTGGTATTTGTGTACTCAATTCCCCCCCCCCCCCCCCGTGGTCGTTTGTTTCTAAATTTTGGTTCTGGAAAATTGCATTTTCCAAATGAGTACATGATCTTCTATGCCACATACTCTTCATTACAAAGTGACTGAATTAGTTTGCCTTCACTGCCAGACAAAGTACCACAGGCTTGGAGGATTAAATAACAAATTTATTGGCTCACAATTATGGAGGCCAGAAGTCCTGGATGGAGGTGTTGGCCTGTAAGGTGGGGTTGGATCCCACAACTCTGGGATCATGACCCGAGCCAAAATCCAATCAGCAGTTCAACTGACTGGGCCACCTAGGCGCCCAGGGTTGATTTTTTGGAAGTCCTTTGCCTTGGCTTGTAGATGGCTATCTTCCTCTGCCTTCACATGGTCTTTGTCCTAATTTCCTCTTTTTAATAAGGAGACCATTTATATTGTATTAGGGCTTCCCCTAATGACCTCATTTAATTCTAATGATCTCTTTAAAGGCTCTTTCTCTAAATAAAGTTATATTCTGAGGTCCTGATGATTACTGAATTTTGGTGGAACATGGTTTAGTTTGCAACAGTGGTTTTGACATTCCTGGCCCGGAGAATTGGAATCTGTTTACTCCATTTAAATCTTGACGGGTCTTTTGACTGCTTCAATCAGTAGAATATGGAAGAATTGATAGTATGTGACTCCCAAGGGTAGGTCCTCAAAAGATACAGCTCCCAGCTGAACAAGTCCTTTTGGAATGTCAGGCTCAAAACCATTTGCTTTTAATCATTATACCTGCGGGAGAATTTGAAGGAATGTGAGTAAGTTTTACATGGAATGCTATGTGGATGTCTGATTCCAGCTTTATCTTCTTTCTCATGTATGTGATATGATCATTTTTGCCTGGCTCTTAAATTTAGAAGTCCAATAACTACAAAGAGATGTCTCAGTGCTCTGAATAAGGTTTCCTTGGCACACAGAGTCTTTCAATGAAGCAATATGGTTCTTCCATTTCTAAACAATTTCTTTAGTTATATATTGAACTTTCTGTTGTGTTTCACAATTCCATTTTTCTTCTCTGGGAATTTCAGTTATATGTAGAATGAATTACCCTTTCCTGTCTTCTATGTTTATCATTTTGACTATCATATATGTGTACATATGGCTTCTTTAGTATCTACTCTCCCTTCTTATCGCTGTAATTTAAGCCCTTATTTTTGAAAATTTTTTACTATTTTACTCCTATTTCCTTCCTTCTACCAGTTCCCACTTACTCTCTCCTGTTTGCTGGTAATCTCCTGCGCGCTGTACAACTATCTGAGTTCTTGTATTTCTGGTCTTCTGTTATATCAGCAATTGCTACATTAAGGTGGTTTTTGTTGTTTGTGGTAGTGTTCCTGTTGTAATGTTAGATCATATTTTCCAAATGCTTTGTGACAACTTTTCATTCTAGTGAAGTTTATTATAGTGAGTTTTTTCTCATATTTTTAACTCTTTAATTTTTTCTTTCAATGCATGAATTTTTAAAATTTTCAATAAAATATTTTTATTTAAGAAGGATGGATTTATTTGGATAAACTATTAGGGAGGGTTTCTATGTGTGTATGTGCAGAGCAGGGACAGTGGGAAGGAGGGTGACGATAAGGTTAGGATAGCTTCCAAACTTACCATCCTGACTCCTTGTCCTTCTAGACATGCAGGATTCTCTAACTTACTTGAATTCTCTGGTCTTTGCATAATTGTGCTTATTTCACTGGCTTACTGTGAAGAAAAATTTGAGCATAGTTCTGGTTGAATAATGAGCATGCAGTATATGGAAATTTTTGTTCTAGCTTTTCTCTGACCTGATTTGACTGTGCTATAAAAGTTAGTAAATGGTTGGCTTCTACTGTAGCATACATTTAAACACAGAAAGCAAATAAATGTTGAAGTATGAGTCACCAAAACCTTGCCTCAATAATTCTGTCCTTTTTTGGCATCAACCTCATTGTCTTAGACAGAAAGCAGATACCAGCTCTGGCCTGCTCCATAGGGAAACTCTTCAATATTTCTTAATCATCTTAGTGAATGGAAATTTACAGATGCTGGAAGAGGGATGAATGACTATCATCTTAAAAAATATCAATCCTCATCACAGCACAAACGAGATCTTTGGCTTTAAATCCTGAAAGATTCTTTGACTTTGAGTGTTCTTTCAGTTTATACGTATTGATCATCTGTTGCATTTTTCTAGGACAATCCAGTGGAAAATATTAGAACAGTTATCATGGATAAAAGATGACAAGTTTTTGACTGATGAATGAAATAATTAATCATTTAAATGTAACCTTTCATTAAAAATATATTTGTAGGCATTTCATAAATAAAAGAAGATATTTCTTAATATGTGATGTTAGAAGGACTTTGTTAAAATAAAAAAAATAAAGAAGATATAAGTTAATTAAAACTAAAGTTTCAAAATGTATGCAAAAAGCAAACGAACATGTATGCTGCAGTAGAAAAGTTATTATTTATCTTTCATTCAAAAGTAGATTTCTGGGATGCCTGGGTAGTTTAGTCAGTTAAGCATCTGACTCTTGGTTTCAGCACAGGTCATGATGTCAGGGCTGTGAGAGCAAGTCCCAGGTTGGGCTCTGGACTGGGTATGGAGCCTACTTAAGATTTTCTCTCTCCCTCCTCCTCTCCTCCCTTCCTCTCTAAAAAACCAAACCAAAACAAAACAAAACAAATGAAAGTAGATTTCTATGTTAAAAAATCTAATTAAGTTCATTATAGTTCACATATATAACTATGTGAAATTATTTTATGTACCTGTGTACTTCTTCAGGGGGACTTCTGTCATCTTGATGTATTAAAAAACAAGACATTTACTAATAATCTTAAAAATATCTATACATTCCTCAGAATATTTTAGGAAGTATCTTCCAGTGTATACTTCAGAAAACTTAGATAATTTATGTAATGGAACTGGCAGCTCAAAAAAGAGAAAAAAACAATATTTATGTGCTTTGCCAGCTGTATATCAGTAACTTGCTTATGAAACAGCTATTTCTTTTAAATAATTTTTAAAGGGGCAAAACTTAAAATTTGTTATCATTTATTGGGAATTGAAATAGTCATAGTGTTTATCCAAACAGAAATGGTTCCCCTCGGCTCTGGAACTGAGGCTAAAAGTTTGGTGAAAATGAACTTTCTTTCCAAAGATTTACAATTCTTAAGGTTTTTACCCACCATGGGAACAAAATGCTGAAATATCATTTTCCCTTTAAGCATACAGTATTTGTGTTTTAGAGCCAAAACAAAGTAAGGCCTTCTGGGAACTTGCCTTTCCTCACCTTTTGATTAATTCACTGAGTAGAAATGATGACCCACAGCTCTTAAGTTTTGGGACTTAAGTTCACCTCAACAACTGTTGAGTAAATGAACTCATTTGCCCATGTGACTTTTATCTGTCTTTACTATTTTCAGTTTGTTGTTTCTAAGTCTATTGCTTGACCCTACATGCTGTAAGTTCTTAACAATGCATAATTCTTTTATGATTATTATTATTAATCTCCATTCCTAATATGGTGCCAGTCACAAGTTATACATTAAGAGTTACCTGTGAATTCAAATAGTCCATTTTCAAATTCTTATTGCACAGAGCTGAAACTACACTGCACATTCTTACAAAGGTCTGCCGTGTTCTTGTGATATATGTTTCCTCCTCTTTATGCTTGGTCAGTCCTAGATTCCCAAGAGAAAATGGTTAGTGAGAAAGATAGTGCCTCTTCCCTCATGGAGGACAAGCCACTTAGAAATGATCGACTTTAAAAAGTACTCAGATGGGGTACCTGGGTGCCTCAGTGGGTTAAAGCCTCTGCCTTCGGCTCGGGTCATGATCCCAGGGTCCTGGGATCGAGCCCCACATCGGGCTCTCTGCTCGGCGGGGATCCTGCTTTCCCCTCTCTCTCTCTCTGACTGCCTCTCTGCCTACTTGTGATCTCTCTCTGTCAAATAAATAAATAAAATATTAAAAAAAAAGTACTCAGATGAAGAGGTAAATATTATGGTATGTGCTATTCAGAAATATCTTGGGTACTGAAATAGAAAGTAACAGAGAGACCTACTTCTGAGTGGGTAATTGAGGAATTCTATGAGGAGGAAATTGGAGATGAGAGATGAAGATTGAGGAGTCAGTCATGTGACTAGTTCACACTCTGAAGTCACCATCAGTAGTAAGATTTCTTTACAACATGATAATAGGTAGCTTTCCTTCCTGCCTCTCTGTTCTTTATTTTTTTGAAGTATCTTTCCTTCACCTTTTCCATTATTAACCTTGTTAGGAACAAACTTGTATTTCTACTTTGACTTCCTTTTCAAACTTTTTTCTCAGGAGCCTTTATCTATCTCTTATGAACTCTCTACCCAGCCCCCAAATCCTTAATTTTTAATATTCTTTTCTTGTTCTATTGTATTGCTGTTTATTTTCTATCTTCTGTGTCAGGAAGCCTGCTTTAGGAGCTGACACTACCGTAGAAAGATATGTTGAACTACATGTTACAAGAACTGTCATGCAATCCAACATTTCTTTCTTTTCTTTTTTTAACTATTTTTATTTTTTAAAATAATTTATTTATTTGCCAGAGAGAGAGGGTGCACAAGCAGGGGGATTGGCAGAGGCAGAGGGTGGATCAGGTTCCCTGCTGAGTAGGGAGCCTGATGGGGAACTCGATCCCAGGACCCTGAGATCGTGACCTGAGTGCAAGGCAGACACCCAACCGACTGAGCCACCCACATCCCTCAACATTTATTTCCTAAACCACTCAGTCACACAAGTCTATTCATGTCCTTTTCCTTTTTTCTTTTTTTAATTCAAAGCTGTCATTTTTATTATTTACATTCCCACTCAGGATGTTCACACTTGGTATTCTCTTTGGAATTCTATTCCCTTGATTATTATTTCTTCTTCTTCTTCTTCTTCTTCTTCTTCTTCTTCTTCTTCTTCTTCTTCTTCTTCTTCTTCTTCTTCTTCACAATGGCATTTTTAAAATTATTTAAAATAATTTTAATTCCAGCATATTTAACATACAGTGTTATATTAGTTTCAGATGTACATATAGTAACTCAGCAATTCCATACATTGGTCTGTGCTCATCATGGTAAGTGTACTCTTTAATCCCCTTCACCTATCCCACCCCCTCCCCTCGGGTAACAACAGTTTTTTCTCTATAGTTAAGAGTCTGTTTCTTGGTTTGTCTCTCTGTCTCTCTCTTTTTTTCATATGCTCCTTAGTTTTGTTTCTTAAATCCACATATGAGTGAGATAAAAAATCTCACTTATTTCACTTAGCATTATGCTCTTTAGCTCTATCCATGTTGTTGCAAATGGCAAGATTTCATTCTTTATTCATGGCTGAATAATATTCCATTGTACATATACCACCTCTTCTTTAGCCATTCATCTACGGGATTGACCCTTGGGCTGCTTCAATTTGCTATTGTAAATAATGCTGCAATAAACATAGGGGTATATATATTCCTTTGAATTAGTGTTTTTGTATTTGGTGGGGGTAAATACCCAGCAGTGGGACTGCTGGATCTAAGCTAGTTCTATTTTTAACTTTTTGAGTAAACTCCATACTGTTTTCCACAATGGCTGCACCAGTTTATACTCCCACCAACAGTTCAAGAAGTTTCCTTTTTCTCTACCTCCTTGCCAACACTCTCATTTCTTGTGTTTTTGACGTTAGCCATTTTGATAGATGTGAGATGATCTCTCATTATAGTTTTGATTTACATTCCTCTGATGATGAGTGATGTGGAGCATCTTTTCATGTGTCTGTTGGCCATCTGTATGTATTCTTTTGAGAAAAGTGCGTTCATGTCTTCACCCATTTTTATTTTTGTTTCTTTGGCATTGAGCTGTTACAGTTCTTTATATATTTTTGATACTAACTCTTTATCAGATATATAATTTGCAAATATCTTCTCCCATTCCATAGGTCATCTTTTAGTTTTGTTTCTTTTTTCCTTGGCTGTGCAGAAAAATTTTTTGTTGATGTGGTCCCGATAGTATATATTTGTTTTTGTTTTCCTTGCCTCAGGAGACATATCTAGAAAAATGTTGCTATCGTTGATGTCAGAGAAATTACTGCCTGTGATCTCTTCAAGGATTTTTATGGTTTCAGGGTCTCACGTTTAGGTCTTTAATCCATTTTAAGTTTATTTTTGTGTATGGTGTAAGAAAATGGTCCAATTTCATTCTTTTGCATGTGGCTGTCATTTTCCCAACACTCTTTTTCCCATTGTATATTCTTTTCTTCTTTGTTGAAGATTGACCATACAATTGTGGGTTTATTTCTGGATTTTCTATTCTATTCTATGGATCTGTCTATTTTCATGCCAGTACCATGCTGTTTTAATTACCACCCCTTTGTAATGTAACTTTAAGTCTGGAATTGTGATACCTTCAATTTTGTCTTTCTATTTCAAGATTGCTTTGGTCACTCAAGGTCTTTTGTGGTTCCATACACATTTTAGGATTGTTTCTTCTAGTTCTGGGGGAAATGTTATTGGTATTTTGAAAGAGATTGCCCTAAACATGTAGACTCCTTTGGGTAGTAGAGATATTTTAACACTACTTAATCTTTTAATGCACAAGCATGGAATGTCTCCTATTTGTTTGCATCATCTTGAATTTCTTTCATCAGTATCTTATAGTTTTTCATATAAGGCCTTTATTATTTTGAAGTATGATCCCTTTAATCCTACTTTGCAGAGGGTTTTTATCATGAATGGATGTCTTACTTTATCAAATGTTTTTTCTGCATCTATTGGAATGATAATGGTTTTCATCTTTTCTCTTACTGATGTAACTTATCACATTGATTATTTTGTGAATATTGAACCATCCCACTTGATCTTAGTGTATAATTTTCTGATGTCTTGTAAATCCCACTTGATCTTTTTTTTAATGTATTTTTTTGTGTATTTTTTAATGTATTGTTGGATCTAGTTTTCTAATATTTTGTTAAGGATTTTTGCATCTATATTCATGAAAGATATTGGCCTGTAGTGGTGTCTTTATCTGGTTTTGGTATTGGGATGACACAATTTGGTATTGGGTTATTCCACATAGAATAAATTTGGAACTTTTCCTGCCTCTTGTATTTTTTGAAGTAATTTGAGAAGAATGTGTATTAACTCTTCTTCAAATGCATTGTAGAATTTGCCTGTGAAGCCATCTGGTCCTGAACTTGTTTTGGGGGAGTTTTTTGATTACTGATTCAATTTTTTGCTGGCAATTGGTCTGTTCAAATTTTCTGTTCCTTCCTGCTTTAGTTTGGGTAAGTTACATGTTCCTAGAAATTTATCTTTCTTCTAAGTTTCCTAATTTGTTGGTATATAGGTTTTCATAATATTCTGTTACAATTGTTTATATTTCTGTGGTGTGAGTTGTTATTTCTTTTTTTCATTAGGGATTTTATTTATTTGGGTCCTCTTTCTCTCTCTCTCTCCCTCTTTCTCTCTCTCTTTTATGTGACCAGCTAGAGTTTTATCAATTCTATTGGTCTTTTCAAAGAACCAACTCCTGATTTTATTGATCTATTCTGTTGTTCTTTTTTAGTTTCTATATCACTTATTTCTGCTGTACTCTTTATTATTTTCTTTCTTTTGCTGGATTTGGGTTTTGCTTGTTCTCCTTTTTTCTAGGTCCTCTCAGTATAAGGTTAGGCTGTTAATTTTAGATTTTTATTGCTTCTTGAGGTGGGTCTGCATTGCTCTAAACTTCCCACTTAGTGCCACTTTTACTGCATTACCAAGATTTTGGACCATTGTGTTTTCATTTCACTTGTTTCCATGAAATTTTTATTTTTTCTTTGATTTCTTGGTTGACCCATTCATTGTTCAGTAGCTTGTTATTTAACCTCCATATATTTGTGCTCTTTCCAGACTTTTTCTTATTTTTAGTTTCATATCATTGTGGTCAGAAAAGATGCATGGTATGACTTCCATTTTTCTGAATTTGTTGAGACTTGCTTTGTGGCCTGATATATGATCTATTCTGGAGAATGTTCCTTGTGCACTTGAAAAGAATGTGTATTCTGCTGTTTTAGGATGGAATGTTCTGGATATGTCTATTAAATCCATCTGGTCCAGTGTGTGTCATTCAGAGCCACTCTTTCTTGTTGATTTTCTCTTTGGATGATCTGTCCATCTATGTAAATGGGAGAAGGCATAGTTCTTGAATATTCCATTTGAATTTAAATGTATTTCTATAAATAAAAATATTAATTTATAACATTTTATCGATGATTTATTTTCTGCCAAGCACTGTTATATGTGTTTTATTTGAATAGTCACATTTAAAATTCATAACCTATTGGTGACATTTTACTACTACAATATTTTTTTACAATTTGAGAAAACTATAGCCCAGAAAGATTAAGTAACTTGCTCAAATTTATCTCAGTTAGTTACTTCATAATGGGGCACGAATAATCAAAATTTTGGATCATCAAACATGCTAGAAAGCAATCTGTTTTTCCTTTATATAAAAGGAATTTATATAATTTTTATAAAAAGAGTTTTTACGTGATAAAAAAATCTTGGAATTAATGTCATCTTTAACATCCTTAACTGCCTTCTCCTTCAGATCCAAACAGTAGCTAAGTGTAGCAGTTCTATTTTCCCGTCCTTGTATACCTTAACCTGCTAGTTTTCATTCCTACTGTTTCCACTATTGGTTACTTTCTCATGATATCCTTGAAACCACCCTAAGAACTTCCCAAATGGTATTTTACTCTTCAGTTTGTCACCAGTTTATCTTTCATACTGCTTCCAAATAAATCTTCATTAAAGCATGGGCATAATCAGGTGATTCCCAATTTTAAAACTCTTCTAAGGCCATTTTTCCTGGTGATTACATTTCTGTCCCTTGAGTTTGACATTCAAGACCCTCCATAAAGTATCCTACCTATTTTCTAGCCAGTGAAGATATTTTTTAACCAGCTCCCAAGAGTGAATGTTGTTTTCAGAAATTTTGTGGTAAAATTGTCAAACACAGCCATTATAAACAAATTACATTATATAAACCTATTACTAAAAATTGTTTTAAAAACAAAGGCAATGAGAAAAACCAAAGGTAATAAATGCTCAAGACTCATCAGTTTTTAATCATTTTAATATATTTTATAATTATGCTTTTGAGATTATTTACATACATTGTATCTGATGGTGGAAACACTCTATAATGGTATGCTTCTTTGTGTCTCCTACTAATCCCATTCAGAATGTGACCTTGGAAATTGAAATCACCATTGTGGGAATATTTACACCATGGAAATTAAAAAACATTACAAATCAGGTTTTAGAATGTATTATTTTGTAGAGTATTTGGAACCAAGTTCAGTAAACTATATCCTGTGGACCAGCTGTTTTTGTATTGGAATTCAGCCAAGTTCTTTCTTTTATGGATTGCCCAAGTGCTTATGCACTGTAATGGAGAGTAGAGTAGTTTTTCTTTTGTTTATTTGTTTGTTTTATCATCTAGACTATTTATTTATTTGTTGATGTATACTTTATACAGTGACTAGTTTTGACAGAGATAGTTGGCTCCCAATATTTACTCTCTGGCCCTTTAAGGAAACATTTGAGGACCAGGGGTTGCCATTGTAGCAGAAAAGGAACTAAAGATAACAGGGAAACATATGGAAGGGGTTGTATGGCTATAAAATGTTGTTTACAAAAACACATGGTAGACCAGATTTGGTCCATGGACTGTACTCTGATGACCCTTAGTCTCAGACTGGTCTATGACTTAAGGAAATCATAGAAAAAAAATGATAATAATGAAGTACAAACTTAAACATGTGTCATGTCTGTACAACTCAAGTTGTGAATATCATAACAAAGTGAGAAAATATTATTTCAGTATTCAAAACCTATTATCGGATTCAACAAAAAAGTTTCTTATGTCATTGATGAATGAATGGAAGTTAGCATGCATCTTTATTGCTTTACTTTCATCTTACTAAGTAATGAAGGCAAAAATATTAACCAGTATTCATATTGGAATTACACTGGATTGTCAATTGCAACTATAATTTGCCTTTGGATACAACAGTGCAGCAAAAACTGAGGAAAGCACTCATATTTTATTATTATTTACAAAATTGTGAGTTATATATCCTTTGCATTAGAAACATTTATTATAAATTCAGGTATATTTATATATAAATATATATGTTTATATAAATAAATATATATATATATATATATATATATATATATATATATATGAGTGGCTCAGTTGGTTAAGCACCTAACTCTTGATTTTGGCCCAGGTCATGATCTCAGGGAGCTGAGATCAAGCCCCGTTGGGGCTCTGTGCTCAGCACGGAGTCTGCTTGAGATTGTTTCTCTCTCTCTCTGCTGCCCCTACCCCTGCTTACACTCTCTCTCTCCAAAAAACAAACAAACAAAATAAATAAATAAATAAATAAAATCTTTCAATATATGTATTAAGAAATACATGCATACATTTTTTTAGGGAGATGGTCATTAAACATTTTCCAGCAGACTGTATATAACTCTATTTTTAGCTCCTCTCCTTCCATACATACATTCAAATTAAAGTGAATATGTACTCTTCCATAGTGCACCTTTCAATTTTCCCTGCTCCCTATGCTCAGGTTTCTCATTTCTCATGGAAATGACTTCATGATCTAATTATGCTCATCAGTCCATGCTCTCCAAGACTTTGCTCACATGGCACCTTTATTAAGAGTTCTGGTACCTCTCAGTTCACATAGGACTTGTTTCTACCCTAAATACTTATAGCACTTTTTTGGTATTTCTTTCCAACATTTGTCAGAGTTCTTTGTGTATCTCCCCAATGCTTGATTAAAAGTTCCATGAGAGGGGGGCCTGGGTGTCTCAGTCAGTTACACAGCTCAAGTCATGATCTCAGGGTCCTGGGATCGAGCCCCCCATTGGTCTCCTTGCTTAGAGTCAGCTTCTCCCTCTACACTTTGCTCCTACTCATGATCTTTCTCTCTCAAATAAATAAATAAAATCTTTATTAAAAAAATTTCCATGAGAAGGTACTCTCTATCTCTTGCATTTCCCCCTCCTTATGGAATCTAGCCATTGGTCTTATGCATAGTGTCTAAGGTATTTTGCTGAAATGAGTTGAAGAGGCACTGTACAAATAAAATGGCTGGGATATTTTTTTCAGCCTTACTTCTTTCATAAAAATCCCCTTAGTAAAACCAGTCTCTTCACTTTCTCCTAAAACATGTCTTTTACATGTATGATCCTGGCCTGTGCTATTTCTCTAACACATAGGTTCATTGTTTCAGTCTCTTCGGACTGCGAAAGTAACAGACTGGGTAGCTTATAAAAAACAAATTTATTTCTCACAGTTTTGGAGGCAGGAAAATCCAAGATCAAGTCACCAGTATGGTTGTATCCTGGAGAAGACCCTCCTTCTGGTCATTGCTGATACCTTCTCACATTGTCTTCACATGGTGGAAAGGGCCAGCAAGCTCTCCCAGGTATCTTTGATAAGAGCACTAATCTTATTCCTGAGTGTGCAGTCCTCATGACCTGATCAGTTCCCGTAGGTCTTACCTCTTAATTCTATCATCTCAAATGCTAGGATTTCATATAAGTTTTTTTCAGTGGGGCGGGGTGGGGGGGGGGGGTCGGACACAAACATTCAGACCATAGCATTTATCTGTTTTTCTCTTCTTACTTGAATCAAACCTGAAAACCAAAGTTGGTTCCCATCTCAAGCAGGAAATATTCCCTGAAAATGAGAGCAAAGGGAGAGTTTCTTTGTCTAAACTTCAGCATATTTCATTTACTCAGTATTCTTCCTAAATTGTGTGTGTAAAAATTTATGTGTAAAAAAAAAAAAAAAACCCTCCCTAACTGGATGTAGGTTTCTTGGAAAAAGGAATGATATCTTCCTTATCTTCACAAAGCACAGAGTACTTCCAAAGCACTCGGGACAGAGTTGGCACTCAGTCGCTGAGTCTGTTTCACAAATGAATAAATTTCTCATAAGTCTCTGTATTCCCTACAGTGTTTAACGGTGCTGAACACACTGTAGTCACTCAATAAATAGTTGTTGATTGATTGATATGTTAATGAAACATAAAAACTGAAAGTAATTGAAAATTCGACTTATAATTTATTGGAATGCAATAAAACTATCTTCGGTTTCTAAGTACTCTAATTCTTTCAACTGTTGTTTCATCTTTACATCACGGATAAATTTTTATGCAATGTCATGAGGCTGTTGTCTGCTCGAATTTATAAGACACTTAAAAATGCTCAGGCTCCACAGCCATGCCAGGATCTAGGAAATCTGCAGTCATTTATGATTAATGATGCTCTGTGTTTTGTGAGGGATTATTAAAAACAGGAGACTATGACTTCACTGTTTCTGACAATAACTTTGAACACAGGGTCAGTCCTTCAATTTTAACATGTTTCTGTAAGATTAAAAGAAAGTAAAAACATTGCATTGGAAGTTTCACCCAGATGTAACAAAATAGGAGACACAAGTTTTCAATCTGTTCTTTTCAATGAGACATCACCTCATTCATGGAATATTGATGATGAGCAAATGTTACTGAAGGGCCAATCTAGTCATCAGAAAAACATAGAGTTCAGGACACCATCAGGCATCACATGGTCAATTCATAGAAGATGTTAACCAAAGACTTAAGAGCGAGTTAAGAACTGACTCATAACAAATGCAGTTTAATATTTGCATTTCCCTCCAGATGAGTAACTGGAACGAGAGTTATCGGGTTTAAAAATAAATCAAAGTATTCAAAGTTCTACCAAAAATATAAGAAAGTACTGGATGTTTCCTGTAAAAAAAAAAAAAGAAAAAAGAAAAAAGAAAGAAAGAGAAATTGTATAATATGACGACCACTTTTATTCAATTACTTAAAAATAATAATCATGTGCTCCAGCAAATTAAAAAAAAAAAATAGGAACAACATGATAGTTTGCTTTTAATGGACACTTTGGATTAAGAATACACACAGTTCTCCCTCTGTTATCTTCTTATTTATGTAAGAATATCTATAATTTGCCTATAATTATTTATAATAGTTGGATTGTAATTACTGATGTTTTTAAAAGGAATATATGCTTTTACAAAAATGTATTCAAACTCTTCAACTCTGCGTACTGGCAACATTTTACAACACATAGGAAATACAAACTAACTTCTCATAAGCATTGTTACGCTCCTCAAAATTCAGCATTGCACTAATTCCGTCTCTGCTAACACCATGAAAGCACTCTCTTCCTCGTCCGGTCGTAGGTCTCTGATAGCTGCCTGGTGTGTAACTTCTGCGTTCTAAGCACCTCGCCAGTTGCTGGGCCACAGTCTGACCTTAAATTTGTATGAAAAATTAAGTGGAAGACCAACGATTGAGTTGTGGTTTTTCTCAGTTTCAGATGATTGCCCCAGAGTCTGGCAAGGGAAGAAAAAACCAGCTGCTCAATTGGGTTGTCACTTCCAGTCCTTCCGTGAAACAGTACCAGAAAGGATTTACTTGGAGCCAGCTTTCAGCCAATTCTTCTTCCTGAGAACGTGATGACGTGAGGATAGACAGGCCGAAAGGACAGAATAATTCAAAAAATTTCTTCCTCACTTTATTACGACAAGTCAACTTCTATTTTTTTTAAGGGCTCCACTTACTTCTTGCTTCAAAGCAGTGAAATGATGTGTCAGAGCTCTACAGTTAAATTAAACAGTTCTGTGCCGTAAGAACAAAGACCCCATCATGTCAGGTTTTCAGTTGTTACAGTAACCCCAATTTAAGATAATCAAACAAGAGATATCTGAAGAAAGAACACCCATTCATAACCATGCAGTTCAAAACCATCTTTCCTATTAAACCGAACAGGATTTGTGAATTAGAGGGTGCTGTACACATGTGCTGAAATGAAGCTCTTTGCAGTTAATGTCACAAAGGAAGTGAGTTATGGGTTTTTTAATAAGACACATTTCTCTTTAAGTACTGTGAGTTATAGTGTTGCTTTCCACCAATAAAATAGTACTCAATTTCTGGATTTTTTTGGTTGTTATTTTAATTGTTTGATCTACCTTTGTATCCATCCCTTCAGTATTTGACCAATCATTTAAAAAATACTGTTCATTGTAAATAGATCCAAATGTCCTGGGTCTAGATATCTAAAAATGTTGGTTAAGCTCCAAGAACTAGAAAATACGAATAATTGGCTTGGAAAGATTGTTGTTAGTATTCCCTCTTTATATTTGGGGGACCAAGCAAGCTAGAAACTTCAAGACCTTGCTGTGTTTTAAAAATCCTCCTACACACATAAAGTGAACCAGCAACACATTTTGTACCCCTCCTAAGTACCAAAGAATTAAGTTAAAAAAAAAGTTTGGGGAGCCTGGGTGGCTCAGTGGGTTAAGCCTCTGCCTTCAGCTCAGGTCATGATCCCAGGGTCCTGGGATCGAGTCCCGAGTCAGGCTCTTTGCTCAACAGGGAGCCTGCTTCCTCCTCTCTCTCTGCCTGCCTCTCTGACTACTTGTGATCTCTGTCTGTCAAATAAATAAATAAAATCTTAAAAAAAAAAAAGTTCCTAGGCACTCGCAGCTTTTGTTCTTTCATTTCTTCCTACAATGAATATTTATTGAGCACCTAGGCTGGCACTTATGAAGCCTTAATCTAGGTCCTGAGAGTATGGCAATAAAGAAGGTAGGCATGAAGCAGAGTATTTAGTAATGTGGAATGGATCATAAGTAAGTACCTTGAAAATCATAAAATATTATTTAGGAATATTTATAAGTCAGTCTGAGGAACTGAAATAAAGGTGCCATGGCTAGAGTCCAGCACAACGGGGTGAAGTGGTAGGAGAAGGAATCAGAGAGGGGGGCAAAGTAAAATCACACACCACCTCACCAGAGCGGGCAAGGAGGTTGGCTTTTTCTTCAGCGGTGATGGAGTGCCCCTGAAAGATTTTAAGGAGGAGATAATACAATTTGATTTATGTTTTTAGAAAGATCCTTCTATCTGCTCTGTAGAGAACCGATGATAAAGGAACAGTAGTTGAAGCAGATTCTTCACTCTTTTACTGCTGGAGGGTAGACGAAGCAAGGCAGCCCACAATAGGACAGGGGTTCGTGTGTGTAATAGAATGCTGATAAAGTCCTCCTGGTTTATTATCTGTCTTTCATGTGTGCTGTGAACATCGTCTTGCCTCTGTTCCCCGAGGTGCTGTTTTCCCTCTACTTCCCCATCTGTCATTTCTATATGCTGCATCCCCTTTATGAAATCTTTGATCATTATACGGTAAATGTTTGTTTCCATAAACACATATTTAATAACAAATCATTCCTTATAATAATATGTACTATTAATAATTGCTATAGTAGCTATAATAATAATATAATAATTGGGGCCGATTCCACTTATCCCAACAACTGAAGCATAAGATAGTGTTCTCACTTATGAGTAATAAAGACTCAAATGTGTCAATATATTGACCACCTGCTAAGCAGGGGAACCAGGGTCTGAACCGTGGGTTTTCAAACAGGAGATCTATTTGCTTCACTACACTAAACTGCCCTTTTAATTAAGAATGTATTCTTTTTTGCTAATTAACAGGGATCTTGGCAGACATGACACCAAACAGTGCTTCTGTATATGCTTGCAAATATAGGGTATTAGTAGGTAGAAGTTACTGTTTTAACCAGGGCTAACATTCTCCCTCTTCCAAGATACACAATAGACTATGAATATGAACTATCAGAACCTTCTTTCAAGGGAGCAGGAAGGAAAGGAACACAGAGGCATGATTAATAATGTGTAATTGTGTTAGTGCCTTTGCAAACAACAAAAGTCTATCCAGTTTGTGAATACAGAGTGGTGCCATAAAACTGCCTTGGTCATCACTGTCTCCTTATTTTGGAGGAAACGATAGCTATAGAATTACACAATTGCCAAAGCAAAACAGATCAGAGAACAAACTGTTTGTCAGTTTCCCCCTTTCATCACCCCATCCTTCCATGGCCACATAAGATAGCAGGAATATAAGAGTGATGCACATACATTCTCTGTGAAGACTGATTTGCACACGCTTCCTGAAGAGTTCTTGAACGCACGGTGGTGGATTTCTTTTACTGCACTATGCCAGGAACCTCTTTCAGGCTGAAGGGAGTAAATTATGATACCTTATTTTCTTCTTGGCTGTTGAATTTTGATTATAATTTTAGCCTATTGAGGTAAACAGAGATTGCTTCTGAGTCACTAACTGGAGATTGATTTTCATAAGAAGACTAGAAGGAATGTTAACAGTCGGTCCATTTGTAAAATCGAATTGCCTACTAACTTTGATTTTGTACTAGCACATAATGGAAGAATTAATTCAAACAATGCCTGATTTCAAAATAAATTTCACTTTAAACAGAGAAAGGTTGAAGAATATAGCCACTCTAGACAGCTTATGATGAAATTAAAAGTATTCTACTTCATCTATTTAACAAAAGTGGATCTATACTATAGTTTAAAAGGATAGGGAAAAGTGGGTGAAAAAGTATGCTCTATTTTGAATTGCAGATGTAACTTATATTTCCTTAAGGTTCTTTTTCTATGGGTTTCTCACTTTTATTACTGAAAAGTTGCATAATTTGGATTCATTTAAATAACTTATATTCAGTTTTCAGAAACACTGATCTGATGTATGAAAACCTTATGAGTGTTTTGAAACATGTTATGTAAAGTCCCAAAGCCATGTTTTTTTACCAGTATAAAACTGGATTCAGCAGTTGAAAAACTGAGTTGGCTATTTTATGAGAATTGACAAATCTTGGGTCTCCTGGGTGGCTCAGTGGGTTAAAGCCTCTGCCTTCAGCTCGGATCATGATCCCAGGGTCCTGGGATCGAGCCCCACATCGGGCTCTCTGCTTGGCGGGGAGCCTGATTCCCCCTCTCTCTCTGCCTGCCTCTCTTCCTACTTGTGATCTCTGTCAAATAAACAAATAAAATCTTAAAAAAAAAAACACATATCCAGTGTCTTTGTAAGCTGGGTACTGTTTAAAAAAAAAAAAAAGAATTGACAAATCTTTATTATATGCAATTACTCACAGTCTGTCCTAATTTGATTACATTTAATATAATAATTTTAATGTTGATCTTAACCACTTTGCATTATATAACAACTCATATTTATTTAATACTTTGATTTACCATTATTGAGCTACTATGGAATTTTAGAAGATACATTAAATAAATGCTGCATATTTTTAAAAAATAATGTGAAAGATTATAGATCAAAAGAGAACCTACTGCATATGAACCTTCTACTACTGCATTGCCATACAAAAATGGAATACTCAGTCATCTAATTGTTTGTACTCTGTAACATTAGCTACCAAGATATTAAGGAACATTGAAATGTTATGAAGTATCAACATGATGAAATTTTTATTTTACTTTTTACTTAGATTTTTGGTTATCATTTAAAAATAATATTAGATTTAAATTTAGTTGAATATATATATGTGTGTGTGTGTGTGTGTGTATATATATATATATATACATATATATATATATATATATATATATATATATATATGTATTTATTTTTCATTCCTTATATTGGGCCTTTTATTCCCTATTTTTTGAAACACCATTCTTTAAAACAAAAAGCACAACTCTTTCTTCATGTTTGAAGGGAGCAGTGATTCTTAATGGGGGTTGATTTTTGTCCCCAAGGGGACATCTGGTAATGTCTGGAGACATCTTTGGTAGTTGTCAATAGTGCCAAGTTTGAGAAACACTGAAGCAGAGAAACTTAATGCTAGAGAATGCAATAAAGATGAGCTAATAATAATGTAAGCATAAGAAGTTAGGACCTGGCTCTGTTTGGTTAACAACTTGTCTTGTAAATTGTAGAAACTCAATTGTTCCCCAAAGATTTGTTCTGTTTTCCTATATAAAAGGACACGAGTAATTATTCTTTTCTATACCCAAATAAGTTAGTAATCATTGTTGTAGGGCAACCTTTTCTAGTCACTGTATGGGAAGCATTTTTAGAATTATGTTTATGACACATGTCAGAATGCATGTAAATGAAGAGTTGAAATCTGTTTTAGCTTGCTCTAGAATAAGGGACATATTAAGATGGATTTGGAAATACATACATGTAGCCATTTTATTATACTGTGAAATTACTGCTCATTCTTATGGAAAAATAAAATTTGTGGAAAGGTCTTTTTTGGTAATTTTTAGCCATAAATGATAGAATTTTCATATACCCCAGGCACTAATATTACTTATAAATTTATACCATACACCACTTTAACTCTTTAACTTAAACTTTTTTTTTTTTTTTTTTAAAGGGGAGTGATCAGAGCCAAAACCATATGCTATGGCTTTTGCCCTATGGAACTCTCAAATATACTGCAAGAATAATTATTCCTACTTAATGGAGTTACCGAAGAGAATGTGGAGCTGGCTGGTAAGACATATGTAATCTAATGAAAACCCTCTGTAAATCCTCTCAAGGCTTGTGTTAAGAGTTCTGAGCTGTGTGGGTTTTCTCTTATTAAAAGACTAAATAGCGGTTGAAATCTCTAAGAGAATAAATGGAGGCTAAAGATTCACAGACTTTCCTTCTCAGGGGGTTCCATCATAAGAGTATAATAAAGAGTTGAGTCCTTTGGGAAATCATGTCTTCATGAACAGGAAGTGGGGAGAGAAACACAGAGAGAGGGAGAGGGAGATTTTTATTATAGTTCTCAAAAATATATAATGTTGAAGATTTATTTGGAAACTAACACATAAATTTATTTCCTCACCATTTTCTTTGATTAGCCTCCTAAGTGTCTTTCTACTCACAGCCGCTTCTCTAGCCCACTCTTCAGAGCTTTGCCTGTTGTTCATTTGTTTGTTTTGTTTTCAAAAGCACAGATCTTGTCCCCAGTGAGAAAATATTTGACCCCCTTAGCATGGCGGGAACATTCTTTTAAAATCTGTTCCCTACCCCTTTTTTTCCAATTATGTTCCCACCACTCACTCATGCACAATCCACACATATCTCCCTATGTCTATAAATGTTATGATCTTTTATACTTTTCTTTCTTGCCTCTTTAGTTGGGTAATGTGAAGGTCTTTCAAGTGGCAAATCTATAAAAATCTTCTCTAATCTTTCTTTGACTTCAATTCCCTATATTGTTAAAAGAATTTCTAAGGGGCGCCTGGGTGGCTCAGTGGGTTAAAGCCTCTGCCTTCAGCTCAGGTCATGATCCCAGGGTCCTGGGATTGAGCCCCATATCGGGCTCTCTGCTCAGCAGGGAGCCTGCTTCCTCCTTTGGGGCACCTGGGTGGCTCAGTGGATTAAGCCTCTGCCTTTGGCTCAGGTCATGATCTCAGGGTTCTGGGATCGAGCCCCGCATCAGGCTCTCTGCTCAGCAGGGAGCCTGCTTCCTCCTCTCTCTCTGCCTGCCTCTCTGCCTACTTATGATCTCTATCTGTCAAATAAATGAATAAAATCTTAAAAAAAAAAAAAGAATTTCTAGGGGCGCCTGGATGACTCAGTCAGTTGAGTGTCTGACTCTTGGTTTCAGCTCAGGTCATGATTTCAGGGTCGTGGGATTGAGCCCTGCATTGGCTCTGTGCTCAGTGAGGAGACTGCTACTTCCTTTCCCTCCTCTTATATTCCTCCCCACCGCGTTCTCCCTCTCTCTCAAATAGATAAATGAAATTAAAAAAAAAAAAAAAAAGAATTTCTACACAACTATGTTAAACGATTTACCTTTCACACTCTACTAAAATTATATGTTTGAGTATACATTTTCTCATCAGCTGTTACATCCATGAAAGAAAGGGCATATGTTATTAAACTTTGTATTCCTACTGCCATTGCCTGGTATATATGTGTTTAAAAATTCAAAGGCGAACCACCTATAAGAATGGTTAGAATTAAAAAGACTAACCAAATCAAGTCAGTCAAGGCAAGGATGTGGAAGGACTAGAACTCTCATACACTGCTGATGGGAAAGGAAAATCATACAGAACCTTTGGAAGAAAGTTTGGCAGTTTCTTAAACAGCTAAGCGTATGCTTATAAATAACCTGACCATTCCCCTCCTGGATAGTTACTCAAGCATATGTCCATACAAAAAACTTGTACATGAGTGTTCATGACAGCTTTATTTTAATAACCCCAACAGGAAACAACCCAAATATTGATCAACAGATGAATGGATAAGCAAACTGTGGTATACCCAACAGGTTGGGATATTTACTTACAATAATACCAAAGAATGAACTATGGAGAATTGTAATAATGTAAATTAATCTCAAAACAATTATGTTAAGTGAAAGAAGCCAGATAAAACCTAGTCCATGCCATATGGATCAATTTTAAACTGATATTAAGATACACTTGAAACTCTTAAAATGCAAACTTCTAAGTGACAGAAAGTAGCCTCATGTGTGGTTGCTCGGTTGGGTTGAGGTGAATACTGGAGAGTTGAGGAAAGGAATAGAGAAAGACTGCAAAGAGGATTTGAGGAAAGTCTCAGGGTCCTAAGTATATTCTTGATTTTTCTTTAAAAATTTTTTTTAATTTTATTTTTAATAAACATATATTTTTATCCCCAGGGGTACAGGTCTGCGAATCGCCAGGTTTACACACTTCACAGCACTCACCATAGCACATACCCTCCCCAATATCCATAACCCCGCCCCCCCTCTCCCAACCCCCCTCCCCCTATCAACCTTCAGTTTGTTTTGTGAGATTAAGAGTCACTTATGGTTTGTCTCCCTCCCAATCCCATCTTGTTACATTTATTCTTCTCCCACCCCCTTAACCCCCCATGTTGCATCTCCTATCCCTCATATCAGGGAGATCATATGATAGTTGTCTTTCTCCGATTGACTTATTTCGCTAAGCATGATACCCTCTAGTTCCATCCATGTCGTCGCAAATGGCAAGATTTCATTTCTTTTGATGGCTGCAGAGTATTCCATTGTGTATATATACCACATCTTCTTGATCCATTCGTCTGTTGATGGACATCTAGGTTCTTTCCATAGTTTGGCTATTGTAGACATTGCTGCTATAAACATTCGGGTGCACGTGCCCCTTCGGATCACTACGTTTGTATCTTTAGGGTAAATACCCAGCAGTGCAATTGCTGGGTCATAGGGTAGTTCTATTTTCAACATTTTGAGGAACCTCCATGCTGTTTTCCAGAGTGGTTGCACCAGCTTGCATTCCCACCAACAGTGTAGGAGGGTTCCCCTTTCTCTGCATCCTCGCCAGCATCTGTCATTTCCTGACTTGTTAATTTTAGCCATTCTGACTGGTGTGAGGTGATATCTCATTGTGGTTTTGATTTGTATTTCCCTAATGCCGAGTGATATGGAGCACTTTTTCATGTGTCTGTTGGCCATCTGGATGTCTTCTTTGCAGAAATATATGTTCATGTCCTCTGCCCATTTCTTGATTGGATTATTTGTTCTTTGGGTGTTGAGTTTGCTAAGTTCTTTATAGATTTTGGACACTAGCCCTTTATCTGATATGTCATTTGCAAATATCTTCTCCCATTCTGTCAGTTGTCTTTTGGTTTTGTTCACTGTTTCCTTTGCTGTGCAAAAGCTTTTGATCTTGATAAAATCCCAATAGTTCATTTCTGCCCTTGCTTCCCTTGCCTTTGGTGATGTTCCTAGGAAGATGTTGCTGCGGCTGACATCGAAGAGGTTGCTGCCTGTGTTCTCCTCAAGGATTTTGAGGGATTCCTTTCTCACATTGAGATCCTTCATCCATTTTCAGTCTATTTTCGTGTGTGGTGTAAGGAAATGATCCAATTTCATTTTTCTGCATGTGGCTGTCCAATTTTCCCAACACCATTTATTGAAGAGGCTGTCTTTTTTCCATTGGACATTCTTTCCTGCTTTGTCGAAGATGAGTTGACCATAGAGTTGACGGTCTATTTCTGGGCTCTCTATTCTGTTCCATTGATCTATGTGTCTGTTTTTGTGCCAGTACCAGGCTGTCTTGATGATGACAGCTTTGTAATAGAGCTTGAAGTCCGGAATTGTGATGCCACCAACTTTGGCTTTCTTTTTCAATATTCCTTTGGCTATTCGAGGTCTTTTCTGGTTCCATATGAATTTTAGGATTATTTGTTCCATTTCTTTGAAAAAAATGGATGGTACTTTGATAGGAATTGCATTAAATGTGTAGATTGCTTTAGGTAGCATAGACATTTTCACAATATTTATTCTTCCAATCCAGGAGCATGGAAGAGTTTTCCATTTCTTTGTGTCTTCCTCAATTTCTTTCATGAGTACTTTATAGTTTTCTGTGTATAGATTCTTAGTCTCTTTGGTTAGGTTTATTCCTAGGTATCTTATAGTTTTGGGTGCAATTGTAAATGGGATGGACTCCTTGATTTCTCTTTCTTCTGTCTTGTTGTTGGTGTACAGAAATGCAACTGATTTCTGTGCATTGGTTTTATATCCTGACACTTTACTGAATTCCTGTACAAGTTCTAGCAGTTTTGGAGTGGAGTCTTTTGGGTTTTCCACATATAGTATCATATCATCTGCGAAGAGTGATAGCTTGACTTCTTCTTTGCCGATTTGGATGCCTTTAATTTCCTTTTGTTGTCTGATTGCTGAGGCTAGGACTTCTAGTACTATGTTGAATAGCAGTGGTGATAACGGACATCCCTGCCGTGTTCCTGACCTTAGCGGAAAAGCTTTCAGTTTTTCTCCATTGAGAATGATATTTGCGGTGGGTGTTTCATAGATGGCTTTGATAATATTGAGGTATGTGCCGTCTATCCCTACACTTTGAAGAGTTTTGATCAGGAAGGGATGCTGTACTTTGTCAAATGCTTTTTCAGCATCTATGGAGAGTATCATATGATTCTTGTTCTTTCTTTTATTAATGTGTTGTATCACATTGATTGATTTGTGGATGTTGAACCAACCTTGCAGCCCTGGAATAAATCCCACTTGGTCATGGTGAATAATCCTTTTAATGTACTGTTGAATCCTATTGGCTAGTATTTTGGCGAGAATTTTTGCATCTGTGTTCATCAAGGATATTGGTCTGTAGTTCTCTTTTTTGATGGGATCTTTGTCTGGTTTTGGGATCAAGGTGATGCTGGCCTCATAAAATGAGTTTGGAAGTTTTCCTTCTATTTCTATTTTTTGGAACAGTTTCAGGAGAATAGGAATTAGTTCTTCTTTAAATGTTTGGTAGAATTCCCCCGGGAAGCCGTCTGGCCCTGGGCTTTTGTTTGTTTGGATATTTTTGATGACTGTTTCAATCTCCTTACTGGTTATGGGTCTGTTCAGGCTTTCCATTTCTTCCTGGTTCAGTTGTGGTAGTTTATATGTCTCTAGGAATGCATCCATTTCTTCCAGATTGTCAAATTTGTTGGCATAGAGTTGCTCATAGTATGTTCTTATAATTGTCTGTATTTCTTTGGTGTTCGTTGTGATCTCTCCTCTTTCATTCATGATTTTATTTATTTGGGTCCTTTCTCTTTTCTTTTTGATAAGTCTGGCTAGGGGTTTATCAATCTTATTAATTCTTTCAAAGAACCAGCTCCTAGCTTCGTTGATTTGTTCTATTGTTTTTTTTGGTTTCTATTTCATTGATTTCTGCTCTGATCTTTATGATTTCTCTTCTCCTGCTGGGTTTAGGGTTTCTTTCTCATTCTTTCTCCAGCTCCTTTAGGTGTAGGGTTAGGTTGTGTACCTGAGACCTTTCTTGTTTCTTGAGAAAGGCTTGTACCGCTATATATTTTCCTCTCAGGACTGCCTTTGTTGTGTCCCACAGATTCTGAACCGTTGTGTTTTCATTATCATTTGTTTCCATGAATTTTTTCAATTCTTCTTTAATTTCCTGGTTGACCCATTCATTCTTTAGAAGGATGCTGTTTAGTCTCCATGTATTTGGGTTCTTTCCAAATTTCCTCTTGTGATTGAGTTCTAGCTTCAGAGCATTGTGGTCTGAAAATATGCAGGGAATGATCCCAATCTTTTGATACCGGTTGAGACTTGATTTAGGACCAAGAATGTGATCTATTCTGGAGAATGTTCCATGTGCACTAGAGAAGAATGTGTATTCTGTTGCTTTGGGATGAAATGTTATGAATATATCTGTGATGTCCATCTGGTCCAGTGTGGCATTTAAGGCCTTGATTTCCTTGTTGATCTTTTGCTTGGATGATCTGTCCATTTCAGTGAGGGGAGTGTTAAAATCCCCTACTATTATTGTAATCTTGTCGATGTGTTTTTTTGATTTTGTTATTAATTGGTTTATATAGTTGGCTGCTCCCACGTTAGGGGCATAGATATTTAAAATTGTTAGATCTTCTTGTTGGACAGTTCCTTTGAGTATGATATAGTGTCCTTCCTCATCTCTTATTATAGTCTTTGGCTTAAAATCTAATTGATCTGATATAAGGATTGCCACTCCTGCTTTCTTCTGATGTCCATTAGCATGGTAAATTCTTTTCCACCCCCTCACTTTAAACCTGGAGGTGTCTTCGGGTTTAAGATGAGTTTCTTGTAGGCAACATATAGATGGGTTTTGTTTTTTTATCCATTCTGATACCCTGTGTCTTTTGATTGGGGCATTTAGCCCATTAACATTCAGGGTAAGTATTGAGAGATATGAATTTAGTGCCATTGTATTGCCTGTAAGGTGACTGTTATTGTATATTGTCTCTGTTTCTTTCTGATCTACTACTTTGAGGGTCTCTCTTTGCTTAGAGGACCCCTTTCAATATTTCCTGTAGAGCTGGTTTGGTGTTTGCAAATTCTTTCAGTTTTTGTTTGTCCTGGAAGCTTTTAATCTCTCCTTCTATTTTCAATGATAGCCTAGCTGGATATAGTATTCTTGGCTGCATGTTTTTCTCGTTTAGTACTCTGAATATATCATGCCAGCTCTTTCTGGCCTGCCAGGTCTCTGTGGATAAGTCTGCTACCAATCTAATATTTTTACCATTGTACGTTACAGACTTCTTTTCCCGGGCTGCTTTCAGGATCTTTTCTTTGTCACTAAGACTTGTAAATTTTACTATTAGGTGACGGGGTGTGGACCTATTCTTATTGATTTTGAGGGGGGTTCTCTGAACCTCCTGGATTTTGATGCTTGTTCCCTTTGCCATATTGTGGAAATTCTCTCCAATAATTCTCTCCAATATACCTTCTGTTCCCCTCTCCGTTTCCTCTTCTTCTGGAATCCCAATTATTCTAATGTTGTTTCGTCTTATGGTGTCACTTATCTCTCGAATTCTCCCCTCGTGGTCCAGTAACTGTCCCTCTTTTGCTCAGCTTCTTTATTCTCTGTCATTTGGTCTTCTATATCACTAATTCTTTCTTCTGCCTCATTTATCCTAGCAGTGAGAGCCTCCATTTTTTATTGTACCTCATTAATAGCTTTTTTTATTTCAACTTGGTTAGATTTTAGTTCTTTTATTTCTCCAGAAAGGGCTTTTATATCTCCTGAGAGGGTTGCTTTAATATCTTGCATGCCTTTTTCAAGCCCAGCTAGAACCTTGAGAATCATCATTCTGAACTCTATATCTGACATATTACCAATGTCTGTATTGATTAGGTCCCTAGCCTTTGGTACTGCTTCTTGTTCTTTTTTTTGTTGTGAATTTTTCCGCCTTGTCATTTTGTCCAGATAAGAGTATATGAAGGAGCAAGTAAAATACTAAAAGGGTGGCAACAACCCCAGGAAAATATGCTTTAGCCAAATCAGAAGAGATCCCAAATCGTGAGCGGGGAGAAAGGGGATAAAAAGGGGTTCAGAAGAAAAAAAAAAGAAACTATTAAAAAAAGAAAGCCGATAAAAAATATAAAAAGGAAAAAAAAATATATATATATATTAGATAAACTATTTAAAAAACATTAAAAAAGGAAAACGGTAAAAGTTAAAAAAAATTAGCAGAAGAAGAGAAAAAAAATTGAAAAAGCGAAAAAAAAATTAAATTAATTGCAAGGCTAAAGAATCATGGGGAGAAAGCCATGAGTTCCATGCTTTGCTTTCTTCTCCTCTGGAATTCCGCCGCTCTCCTTGGTATTGAAACTGCACTCCTTGGTAGGTGAACTTGGTCCTGGCTGGGTTTCCCGTTGATCTTCTGGGGGAGGGGCCTGTTGTAGTGATTCTCAAGCGTCTTTGCCCCAGGCAGAGTTGCACCGCCCTTACCCGGGGCCGGGCTGAGTAATCCGCTCAGGTTTGCTTTCGGGAGCTTTTGTTCACTGAGCGCTTTCCGTAGAGTTCCGGAGGACAGGAGTGAAGATGGCAGCCTCCCAGTCTCCGGCCCGGAGGAGCCAAGAGCCCGGGGCCCCACTCCTCAGTGCGCCCTCAGAGAACAGCGCCCAATGACTCCCGTCACCTTGGCCTCCGGCCGCGCTCCGAGCTGACCGAGCCTGTGACCGGTTCAAGGTAACCCCGATCTTAGAGCTCACTCCTCGGCTCTGTCTCTGTAGCCGGCTTCCCTGTTCTAATACCGGTCAGCTCTGCGACACTCAGACTCCCCCGATCCTTCTGTGACCCTGTGGGACCTGAGGCCGCGCTGACCCCGCCTGGGCTTCACCCCAGTTAAGCTTCTGGAGCGATGTCCCTCAGTGGAACAGACTTTTAAAAGTCCTGATTTTGTGCTCGTTGCTCCGCCACTCGCCGGGAGCCGGCCCCTCCCCCCGCGGTCTATCTTCCCGTCGCTTTGGATTCACTTCTCCGCCAGTCCTACCTTGCAGAAAGTGGTTGATTTTATGTTTCTGGAATTGCTGTTCTTCTTCTCTTCAATCTCCCGTTGGATTTATAGGTGTTTGCAATCTTTAGATAAGCTATTTAGCTGATCTCCCGCTACCTGAAGTAGTCTCAGCCTGCTACTTCTCCGCCATCTTGACTCCTCCCATTTTTCTTTAAAATTTTTAAAGATATTTTGTATTTATTTGACAGAGAGAGAGAGAGGTCATAAGTAGGCAGAGAGGCAGGCATAGAGAGAGGGGGAAGCAGGCTCCCCGCTGAGCAGAAAGCCCGATACAGGGCTCTATCCCAGGACCCTGGGATCATGACCTGAGCCAAAGGTAGAGGCTTTAACCCACTGAGCCACCCAGGCACCCTGGTATAGCCTTGATCTTAACTTTGGTAATGGTTTCATGTAAGTAAATATATGTAAAAATTTATCAAATGGCATATTTTAAATATGTGCAGATTGTTCTGAGTTAGTTGTAACACAATTTTTTTTTTAAGAAACAAAACTAGAAGGTGGAATCACAATGGAAAGACATTTTGCAAGTAATTTACAAAGTAGATGTTACTGCATTTCTTAGGATGGTACTAGGTATTTATATTTGTTGACATAATTTGGTCATATGTACTCTCCTTTTCAAGAACTCGTGGAATTGCTGATTTGGAATATTATAAAGTCAAACTCTACTCCATTACATAATATATATTTTCCCCTGTTACTCAAAATATGATTATTTAATATCTATATTTAATGTAGTGTGAGGGATGCCTGAGTGGCTCAGTTAGTTAATCATAATGTGGTGTGCTGTAATGGGTAGAAAAATTAAACTGAACATTAAGTCTTATATTTCTAGGGTGGCCACTATGTAGGCCACAAGCAGATAATTCAACCTTGTTGGCATTAGCGCCTCATTTTGTAAAATAAATTTGCTGGTGTGGAGTGAAGACAGTTCAACAAATATTGTGGTAATTTTTTACAAAAGCACTTGGGGAAGCTGTTAGTGGTGGAAATGTTAGAAGTTATACCAGAAGGACATTGAGATTTTTAAGAGTTTATTTGAGCAAACATTGATTTGAATCAGGCAGCGCCAAACCAAGGTAGGTGAGGGCACACTATTCCAACAGGAGTGAGGGGAAGGCTTTTGTAGCCCAGGGTTGGCTCACAACCTTGAGGGTTTTCTGGGTGAAATCTGAAACTGGCCTTTGTACTGGGAGGGCAAGGAGAGACTGAAGAACAAAGCAGACCACTGCTGGTTGATGAATTTCCAAAATTCACCCCTTTTCTATCTCTAGGTCACTGCTCAAATGTCACCTGATCAAAAAGAATCTTTAATTAACCATCTTATATAAAAAGAAATCAAACAAAACAACAAAAGACAAGACTCTCAATTCTATCATTGACACACAGTAGATGTACAAAAATACTTGCATGGATACTCAATATTTCAAAGAGTAGTCTGTATATTATAAATGAGGACCATGTGGTCTCTGTAGACCACTGCAGGTTGGTGGGTAGCAGGTTTAATAAGCAAGGGAACTAATACATGAGACTGATCTCCAGTAGTTGCAGGATGAATAGATCTCCACACCCGCCTGCTGGAATCTTGAAAGTTTATATGGACGCCCTGAGTTTAGTCATATACATGGCCCAGGTAATCGCAACAATACATTACTCTTTCAAGGTTGCATATTTGAAAACAGCTCCCAAGGACTTTCTAATGTTGACCGGAGCAGGCTATTCTTAAAAGCAAGTAGGAATAGGGGTGATCTGGAAAAGATGCACGTCAAAAAGGGCCTTGAATGCCATCATTAAGAGGTTTAGATTTGTGTTAATAGAATCATGTTTCAGAAAGCAAGTTCATAACACTCTGCACTTAAGCAAAGCCCCAGAGTAAACATGAAAACCTTTTACTCTACCTAGTCTGGAGAACACTGATCCTCAAGACCAAGATAAAGCATGCAGTTGGATCATCTGGTTTAGAGGAAAGGTGGTTAAACTGAGTGTACACATATTGATTTTGAGATACTAGTCAAATGATTAGATACAAAAGACCATTGGGCAACTGATACAAAGAATTGGATGCATATATGTATGTATTTGATACTAAGAATTTTAGGCTAAGTCTAAACCTAGAATATGAATAAAACAGAATATGAATAAAAGATATGCTATTTTTGATGGTTTATGATATACAATTGTTAAAAAAAAATGCCCAACAATTTTATATACTCATTAACTCATGTAAATTCTCCCAATATTCCACTGAAGCAATTTTCAATCTCCTTGATTGGTTTTAACTCATATCCCTGACCTTGAAAGGTAGAATGAGCCAAGGCTCTGTCTTTGACCCTCTTTTCTTTTCTAACTATACTCATTCCCTAAGTGATCTTGCATCTAATCTTCCCTCGAAGCACAACTTTATGTTGAAGGCACCAACATAAATGGAGTGGACTGGACTTCCCCAGAACTTTGAACGTCTAATAGATATCTTGACCTTAACATAGGCAAAGGCAAATCTTGATTTTACTTTCCTCACCCACATTTCTTTCTGTTTTTGCTTATCTCAGAAAGTGGCATCTCCATCCATCCAGTCACTGAGGCAAAACAAAACAAACAAAGCAAAATAAAACAAGAAGCTATTCTATACTTATTTTCCTGTCTCACACTTCATATCCAATCCATGCAGTAAGCTCTACCTTCAAAATATATCCAGAGTTCATCCATTTCTCACCACATTTACTGCTAATATCCTGGCAAAAAGTGACATTGTGGCTCACTTGGATTAATATATTGTTCCTCAAAGAGTCTCCTTTCACTCTTGCCCCATTTCAGCCTGTAATTCATATAACAGAATTGTTCCTTTAAAGATTTTATTTATCCATTTGCCAGAGAGAGAGAGAGAGATCGCAAGTAGGCAGAGAGGCAGGCAGAGAAAGAGAGGGAAGCAGGCTCCCTGCCAAGCAGAGAGCCCGAAATTGGGCTTGATCCCAGGACCCTGAGATCATGACCTGAGCTGAAGGCAGAGGCTTAACCCACTGAGCCACCCAGGCGCCACCAAAATTTTTCCTTTAAAACACATATCAGATCATGCCACTGCTCTGCTAATAATCTTCAGAATAAAAAAGTCAAAATCTTTACCAAAATGCCTAATGACCTATCTAACCCCATCTAACTTCTCTACCCCTGTTCCAACCAGGTTTACATATCTTGGTATTTCTGCAACTCACTGTTTGGGCTTCACCATTGGGGCATTTACACTTGGCTATTTCTTTGATCTGGAATTCTCTTCTCTCTTACATTTCCAAAATTCACCCCTTCTCTATCTCTAGGCCACTGCTCAAATGTCACCTGATCAAAGAATCTTTACTTAACCATCTTATATAAAAAGAAATCAAACAAAATAACAAAAGACAAGCCTCTCAATTCTATCATTGATGCACAGTAGGTGTTCAAAAATACTTGTGTGGATACTCAATATTTCTTTTCTTTTTTTAAAAAATTTAATTTAATTTAATTTTTGTGTGTGTATTCCAAAATTTATTGTTTATACACCACACCCAGGGCTCCCTGCAATACATGCTCTCCTTAATACCACCACCAGGCTCACCCAACTCCCTAACCCCCTCCCCTCCAAAACCCTCAGTTCATTTCTCAAAGTCCACAGTCTCCCACGGTTTGTCTCCTCCTCCAATTTCTCCCAACTCACTTCTCCTCCCCATCTCCCAATGTCCTCCATGTTATTCCTTATGCTCCACAAGTAAGTGAAACCATATGATAATGGACTCTCTTTGCTGACTTATTTCACTCAGCATAATCTCCTCCAGTCCCGTCCATATTGATACAAATGTTGGGTATTCATCCTTTCTGATGGAGGCTTAATACTCTATTGTATATATGGACAATATCTTCTTTATCTGTTTGTCTGCTGAAGAGCATCTTGGTTCTTTACATAGTTTGGAGACTGTGGCCATTGCTGCTATGAACGTTGGGGTACAGATGGCCCTTCTTTTCACTACATCTCTATCTTTGGGGTAAATACTCAGTAGATACTCAATATTTCAAAGAGTAGGCTGTATATAAAAAATGAGGACCATGTGGCCTAAATGAAATTTCTAAGTTTTATCTCTGATAAATTATAGGATTGGAATTTGTATCCAATCCTTCCTGACTCCAAAACTTCAGTTATTTTATGGGAATTTAAATCTTAATGTTGATTTGGATATCTTCAAAGAGATTATTTGAAACTGTAAGAGGAAAAGAGATTATACAATGGCTAGACCATATAGATGGACCAGGAAAGGACACTGGAGTAAGGATTCTTAATCCTTTTCAGGTCATGGGTTCCTTTGAAAATTGAACAAAACTCTTTGGCCCTCACTCCCCAAAGCACATGTAAGCAAGTACCATAATCTTGCCTAATATTGAATGGAATTTATAGAATCTATTTCATGCTCTAGCCGAAAGGGACAGAAGATAGTAGAAGAAGGTGCACTTGTAGATAGTTTATGTAGACTAGTGTTTGGGAATTTTGAGAATGGGATGGCCTCCCCAGTCTAAAGGTTATGATTCTGACTTCTCTGTTCATGCCTAAATTATTGAAACATTATGTTCCCATCAAGTCAAGACAGAAGAGTCAAAGAGATCCTCCATCACCCTCATTTTGCACATGAAACAATAGGGGCAAGATGGCCGTAGGTTCGTGCTTGTGTACTTCCAACTGGCTAGTTGCAGAGATTAAATTTCACATGTCATGAGTCAAGGCCCTTGCTCCTTTTACTATACCATGCTGCCCTCTCAGAAGAACAGAGTTGTCCTCCTGTGCTGCTTAGCTGTTTTCAAGGTGCTTCAGTACAGTAATTGGTGTTTTTCTTCATCAAAATGTATACTGAATATAGATGATGGACAATGCTTTGCATGGGAATTATTCTTTTGTATTGCTAAAACATGCTGTAAAGTCATTTTATAACTAACTCACAGTTAGTTTGAGAAATTGGTTAGTGATAGCTGATGAAAAAATATTTGATGAAAAAATATTTGATGGTTAAGCGAGAGCTTAAAAATTTAGACAAGGATTAAAATACTGGTGTAAGAATTTCATTCTATTTTCCAATTTACTTTAATCTGCAGTTTGGTTTTCATTGTGCAGATGGCTGAATGGTGCAAGATTGTGACATTATGGTCAATTGTACAATTCTGAGGAATGTTGCATATTCCAGATCTTTGTAGCAAAATGTCAGTGTATATTCATTTATTTGGAGAAACTTAAATAATACCTAAAATCTTCAAGATCTGATGTAAAATTAAAAGAAATAATTAATTCACGTATTCACCCACTGTTTTTGTCCATAAAGCAGAAATCCTCATACATTATTTATGAGGTCTCTTAGAGTGACTGACAAGACTACCCAGAGTGCTAATGTACTCTCTGCTGTAGCTTATCAGTTAACTAGTGAAATTTAACACGCATGGTGTCAGCTTTATTTTTAGAGTGTAACTGTATAAACAAAAGAAGCCTCTAGGAGAACCTTGTTTTAGAGTTTGCACCTCATTTAAATTCTTCATTTGTCCTTTCAGTGTAGAAAAGACGATTGCAGTGTGGTCCTGTTTTCAGTTAATGAGCTTCAGAATGGGATTAGGTTTGCCTCACAGTCTTTCCAAAATACACTAACCTTGAATCACACAAACTCCAAGAAAAGGTAAATACTCTGTTCTGATTCAAATTAACTTCAACAGAGAAGACAATCCTGTGTTGTTTGTTTTATTATAGCCTGAGCTAAGAGTCCTAAAAGTTAAAGTTGATAAAAACAGACATTTCCTTTGAAAGTTAAAAAAAGAAAAATATTAGTTTGGCATACTTGTTTCTTTTACTTAATTTTTCCCCCCCGCTAATCTGATGTTTTCTGTCTCTAGTTATTCAGTAAAATTATAGCAGTAACTAATAGCTTGTAGCACTCTTGTAAGATTGAAAATACTTCGGTGATTCTGTTATTTGGAGTTAAATCAGTCTTAAGGAGCCAGTTTAAAAAAAAAAAAGAGCCCCTAATATATGAAATATCTTCAGTATATTATGAGATTATAAAAAGAACATAATTATGTATATATTTGTAAGATCACTTTAAGGCTATCCATTCCTCTTTAATCATCTTTTGGGGATTTCATAGGAATCAGGACATCTGAAATTATCACAATCTAGTTTTCTTTTTCATGAAGGTAGTCATCCATCTCCCCCTAAAGCCAACCCCACATTCACACCCAAAATAAAAACTTATATGTGGGGGGAACCAAGATGGCATCAATTTCTCTCTTATTCCATTTTTGGCAATATTTTTTATGTACTTCCACCTGAGTCTGATTTATTTATTCTAGAATTCTCTGACTTCAAAAATATTCTGATCATGCTGACAAACACATGTACATTCTAGTCCCTTCCAAAGATAAAATTAAACTCATACTTTATTTATATAAGAGATGAATGCAATACATCTGTTGGTGTTTAATTACTAAATATCAATTTTTTTTAGTAGCAAATAAGCAACAAGGAAATTCACTGATTTAGGTCAAATTATTCATGTCATTAAAAAAACATTAATTTTAAAGTTTTGTTTCACATTAGTTACTCAGCCTGGGTTAGGGCAATCAACGCAGTTGTAAATGGAAATGTGTTTGAATTAAAACAGTTAGGCTTGATTTTCTTGTGTCTTGCATGTCACAGCAGGTATTCAAGCACAGCCAAAACTTGGATGTGCTGACACCTGTAATCAGCACAAAGGGTCTCTTTCAAACTAACAAATCATCCCTCCCAGTGGGAGTATAAACAAAACTCTAATTGGAGATTTTGCTAACTATTCTCCCCTGCTGTGAATACTAGTTAGTGTCTAGTGTTTAAGCAGTAACCTCAGTTATAATTTATAATCGCCAAAAGATAAGAGCTAATTCTCTTGATTCAGTCAATGTAACTATGTGTGCTTAAATTGAGCCTCTACCATTCAATGATCCATCACCAGCTAGTATTAAACATTTTGAAACTATTTTGTGATTTCAAGGAGACAAATAATAATTAACACTTGTATTGCTGATAAAGTGCCGTTCTCCTAAGCACTTTTACATATATTGGCTCATTTGATCTTCACTAAATACATTTGAGGTAGATACTAATATTATTCTCAATTTATAGGTGAGGAAATTGAGGCTATGTAGTGGTTTGTCCTAAGCATCACAGCTACCAAGCTGTGTAGGTAAGAATTGAATCCCGGTTGTCTGTGTTGAGGGTTAGTACCTTGTTTTCCTCACTAACAAATAAAGATCTAAATGAATAAAAACTAGCTCCTGTCCCATTTTAGACAATTGAATTGAACACAGATGTGGGTGAGATCCTTCCTACTAGCTTCCAAGATCCTCCAGGGAAGGAGTTCATGGATTCTGAGATCCATAGCTTACAAGCAAAGGCATATCTTTGATTAAAACATATGATTGCTGGAAATAAATGAAATCGAAGTGCACGATGAATTAACACAAGTAAGAAGCAAAAGTGGTACTAACTCAATAATCAATATGTGCTTCATTTCATTTCAGGGGATATTTCTTTCTATACCACACAAGAATGTAACTTTCCCTCTATTTCTCAAAGTGGTTATCAATACTCCTTAACGGCTACATTCTTCTGTTCCCTAAAGTATTCTTGGGCTACAAATTAAGAACTTTTGAAATTTTCATTAAGTCTTTCAGGTGTTATGCCAGTGTAATCAATTTAAATAGTGCTATAATTTTATCCAAAGACTTGTTTACTTGTTTAAAGTCTTGCTACTTCCCTTGGCTATCAACCAGCGTCAGTAATGCTTGGGAGCTTGTGAGAGATGCAGAATCTTGGGCTGCAAAACATAGACCTATTGCATTAAAATCTGCACTTTAACAGGATGACCCAGGTGATGTGTGTGCGAATACATTTCAAAAAGAACTGGTTTAACCCACCCTATTTAAAGGAGGGAGGGGGAAAGCTGAGGTGTCAATTACGATTAGGTTAAGTTTTTAAGAATTGGGTATTGTCCTCTTTTCTGCATGTATAATAGAAAAATAGTAAGTAAATCTTAACAGAAAATGTGTCTGACTATATATGCTATTGGATTAATTAATGAGATTCGGTTTTACTTTTTCTTTTCTTTTATTATTATTATTTTCAGAAATGTTAGGGGAGTAATCCAGTTAGGTTTGGGGTGTTAATTATGTGCATCTGTGGTTTTAAGGTTCCCCATATTGTTTTTATTTCTTGAAACTCATTCCATCTCCATTTCTATTCTTTGTGGTTCAGTGGGACTAAAATTTAAGGGTTTAGCCAGTAAGAGTCTGTAATGATTGGTCCAGGATTAGCACATGACCCCACCCTGACCGAAGAGAGCACTTCCTAGGTCTTTTCCCACCTCCCTGTGCTGTATCTTGAAGGCTGCTCTAGTTCACTGAGATGGTGAGAACTAAGGACCAAGGAAGCCTGGAGTGTCCATGGATCATCATTGCCACTCTAAGAATGGGGAACATTGCCTGAGAATGAAACCTATAGAGAAAAAAAGCAAACCCAAGAGGCAGATTCAGACACCTGGATCCAGTTACAGCTTTGGATCCATCACATGGACTTTCCAGGTATGTGAGACAAGTCTATTTTTTAAATTGAGATATAGTTGACATATAAGATAATATTGGTTTCAGGTGTACAGCGTAATGATTCGGTATTTGTATATAGTGAAGTAACTGCTATAATAAGTCTAGTTAACATCTGTCACCATACATAGTTACATTTTTTTCTTCTGATGAGAACTTTTAAGATTGACTCTCCTAGCAACTTTCAAATATGTAATACAGTATTAACTATAGTCACCATAGTGTAGATTACATCCCCAAGACTTACTAATTTTATAACTGGAATTTTGTACTTTTTTTCCTCTTACATCCATCTCGCCTCAGCAACCAATCTGTTCTTTATATCTTTGAGCTCGGTTTTTTGTTTGTTTAGATTCCACATATAAGTGAGATCATATGGTATTTGCCTTTTTCTGACTTACTTCACTTAGTGTGGTACCCTCAAGCTCCACTCATGTTTTCGCAAATGACAAACTTTCCTTCTTTTTTACAACTGAATAATGTTCCTGTGTTTGTTGGGGGGAGGTTTGCACATGCACATTTTTATCCACTCATCTGATGATGAACACTTGGGTTGTCTCAACATCTTGGCCATTGTAAATAACGCTGCAGTGAACCTGGGGATGCATATATCTTTTGGTTAAGTGTTTTTATTTTCTTCAGGTAAATACCCAGAAATAGAATTGTTGGGTCATAGGATAGTTCTATTGCAATTTTTTAAAGGAGCTTCTATACTGTTTTCCTTTAGGGCTGCACCAATTTACATTGCCACCAGCAATGTCCACATGTTTTCTTTCCTCTGCATCCTCACCAATACTTGTTAAATTTCTTGTCTTTTTGAGAATAGCCATTAAGTGATGGCTGATTTTGGATTTCCCTAATGATTGATGACGTTGAGCACTTTTTCATATGTCCATTGGCCCTGTTTGTCTTCTTTGGAAAAATGTCTATCCAGATGCTTTGCCTATGTTTTAATTGGACTGTGTTTGTTTTCACTATTGAATTGTATGAATTCTTCATATATTTTAGATGTTACCTCTTATCAGATGTATCATTTGCAAGTATTTCCTCCCATTTGGTAGGTTGCCTTTCCTTTGTTGATGGTTTCCCTTGCTGTATATTCTCATTTTAAAATGTAGCTATTTTTTAGTTTCTAAAAAAGATGTTTCACATTTTAAAATCTATTTATTAAATTGATAATGTGTTTTTATCTTAGCTTCATCCCAAAAGATTTTAAGGTGACTTACTAAGACACAAGCATAGTCTTTGTGAGTTATATATATTTTTAAAGATTTTATTTATTTATTTGAGAGAGAGAGCACAAGCAAGGGGAGCAGAAGGCAGAGGGAGAGGGAGAAGCAGGCTTCCTGCTGAGCAAAGAGCCTGATGCAGAACTCAATCCCAGGTCCATAAGATCATGACCTGAGCCAAAGATAGGCACTTAGCCAACTGAGCCATCCAGGTGCCCCCCTTTGTGAGATTTAAATATGAAGGCACACTGCCTATATTTGCAGTGTCTTTTATTCCACAGTCTTTAGCTGTGGAAACTTGGTCAGATGACTCCTCTTTCCTGTCTGTTTCCTTGTTTGCATGATATGGATACTACCATCATCCTATATACCTCTTAGGGTAATTAAGAGGAGTCATTGATTCATATTTTAACTGCTTAGTATAATCCTAGCATCTGAGAAGTGTAATGAACTTTAGGTACTACTGGTATGCAACAATGGAGTTGTTTAAAATGAACTCAAAATAAGCAAGGGACGTGTGAGAAAGTAAAATAAGGATTAAAAATGAGAATGTGCCAGGTGGAAATTAAAACCATAAAACATGTGCCACAAAATCCTGCACCTACCAGAAGCAAGCCCACATTTTGGCTGTCAGCATCTTAGTTGCCAGAGTGGATGTCAAAGTAGAATCCATCAGTTACTTGATTCATAACCCAAAAAGAAAATTAATTTTTTATATTTATATTATACTTTACATTATGTTAAGTATCCTTATGAACAATAAAATTGCCAAAAAAAATTTTAAGCGAAAAATTATGTGCCATAATTTACCTAATATATACCTTTAACTTCACAAGTACTTTGTTTCCAATATTTACATAAGCAAATTTATAACTGAGATATTTTTGCATATAACTTATTTATTTATTTCTTATTTTAAAAAATATTTTATTTATTTGACACACACACACACACACACACACACACAGCAAGCACATAAGCAGGTGGAGTAGCAGGCAGAGGGAGAGGGAGAAGTAGGGAGCCTGATGTGGGGCTTGATCCCAGGATCCTGGGATCATGACCTAAGCTGAAGGTAGACACTTAACTGATAGAGCCACCCACGCACCCCTGTGTATGACTTTTTAATGTGTTTAGTATAACTTGTTTTGGATAGATCACCGAAGTTGAAATTGAGGTCAGGGAGTTTAAGATATCTCATAAAAAATAGTGTATTTGTAAATATTGCAAAGAGTCCACTGGTTACAGAAATCTTTTCTCCAATCAACTCATCAATACATTTTGACTTTCAGGTAATTAGCTATGAATATTAATACTGAAAGTAGTTTGTACTTGTAATCTTTGTGGTTTGAGACCTTGTGTTGCTCTATCTATACTGTCACCAGGAAAACTATTCACAACAGATATCTTACCAATGGCAGTCCAACAATTAATTTTCTACATGAAGTATTTTCCTTTAACACGTACTAAACATTTACTGAATATCTGTTTTTCCTAGAAGAGTTTCAATGTGTAGCATTTCATATTTTTGACTTACATTAGTAAATGTTTAGAGAGAAACACAAAACAAAGTGCAAAAGTCAGTAGCTTAGCATAAACAAATTTATATTTCACTCACCTACCAATCCAATGTAGGTATTTCTGATTGGGACTGAGGAAGACCTCTGCTTCATTTAGTATATTCAAAGAACCAGGATGATGGAGGCTCTGCCTTCTTTGACAATGGCTTCCACAGTCATCCCGAGTATCAACATCCAAGTAATGAGCTGGTGAAAGAGAGGGTAGAGAAAACATATCCTTTATGGTCTTGTCCTCAAAGTGACAAATTTTACCACCATTCTGTTCCCAAAAACTAGTCATACGGCCTTTCCTAAGCCTAGTTCATATCACCTGGGGAATAACCTTTCTAAGTTTCTGTTTTCCCATATGTGAAATGGGGATAACAATAGCAATCTGCTCCTCTGGCAATTATGAAATTTAATGCTATGTATATAGCACTTAGCTCAGTGTCTGACACATACTAAGGGTTCAATTAATGATAATTCTCTTATTATTGTCAGTTTTAGTATTAGATAGGACATACAACCTAGACATATATTACGAAACAGTTTTAATTACATATGATTACACTGAATAATTTTTAAAAGAACCCCAAGAAATGGGAAAAAATGTTATCTACCAAAAAAACCCAAAAACAAACAAAAAAACATTTGTGGTCTCTGACCTCTCTGTAGTATTAAATATCAGGAAGGGAAAATGGAAAATAAATGTTGTGGCCAACAATTTGACCACCTGGACTAATGTATAAGGCAGTAGGAAGATATGTTAGTTAATGTAGTTACCTGGAAAATATAGTATGTGCTTCATTTAGAAGAAGGCATGAAGATATGTTCAAGAAGCTCAACTTAGGGATGAACAAGACATTGGATAAAAGGGATGGTGATAAATTCTAACATTTTAAGTTAAGTTTAAGGATTATTACAAACATTAGTCTGAAATAACCAATGATTTAGAATAGTCAACAATGTGTGTTGTGAAATTAACAAAGTAAGTTTGAAGCATGTGACTATTTAAATAAAGGAGAATTGTGAGGAAAGGTACAGTGAAGGCTGCTCTGCTGAGATAAAAGAGAGAGGAGTGGCATGGAATGTGGTTGAGAAGCATGCTGGGACCAAAACAGGAAAAGCCTTTCTCAGTGTATTGGAAGTATGCATATATTAGAAGCTAATACATGATGAAATCTGAGCTTTTAGAAAAATCACATTCGGTGCATTTTGGCAAATGGATTGGAGAAATCTAAGAGTGGATGTGGTGAGTCTGTGCAAGAAGTTGAAGTAGAAACACTGGTAGTTCACACAAGGTGCTTGGTGTTAGAGGGACAGAGATTGAGCTGACAGAATATTTAGGCCGCAGGACTGGTAGAACCTAGTAATGGATTGGGTGTGTGGATGAGAGCCATGTGAAGGATGATTCCGGGTGTACGCTTGCGACCCTAGGTAGTGGGTGGTGACTCCACTCACTACGATTGGGGTTGAAGGATCAAAGGAGAGAACTTGAGATTAATCTGTGACTAGTTGAGTTTGAGTGGCTCATGCTTGTGGCAGTGGCCATGCAAGTGGAGAGGCTATAGAGACATTTGGATGTTTAGATCAAAGAGATTCGAAGGAAATATTTGTAGAAAAACGTTGACACATAGTCAATGAGTAGCTTAAACTGGAGTTCCTCAACCTTGGTACTGTTGACATTTTAGGCCAATAATTCTTTGTTATGTAGGGTCAACTGTGCATTGTAGGATGTTCAGATCTCCCCTAGCTTCTATTCACCAGATGCTAGTAGCAGCCCCCTAGTCATGACAATGCAAAACGTCCCCAGACACTATAAATTATCCCCTGAGGGCCAAAATTGTCCCATTGAGAAACACTAGCTTAAATGATAGTAACTAACAGGACAATGTGAGTAATGAAAACCCTATAGCCCTACTGAGACCAGTAATTCAATTCTAAAAAAAATATGGCTCAGACAATTTTCCTTGATTCAAAAAATTGTTGTGGGTACAAGAACGCATAACAGGATGAGAAACAAAATTTATTTGTAGTGCTATTATAAAACTAGCTAAAGTAGGAGCCAAGGTAGATAGAGAAATAGAGCCAGAAGCGTTAGAGATTTCAAAATGGTTAGAGATGGAATTTACTGTAATGGAGAATAAATAAGGTATATGATAAGTTGTAAATTCTAACTTAAAACTGGTATATCTTTTATAGTGTTGGTAAATCCTAGATACTCATGAATAGGCTTAACCAAGAGACAGTGTTCTTGCTGATCCCATTATCAGAAAAAACGGCTGAACTGCATTTCCAGTCACATGAGCAGGAAAGGTGAGAATCTTTCTCATTTGAGTTTTTGGCCCTGTTATTGACAACGAACTCTCATGGCTTCATGGAGAATCTTAGTATCTTTGAAGACTGATAGAGTATTAGAATAGTAGAATCCTGTAGACTGACATTATTTGTTGCATGATACTATTAATAATATTTCTGATACATAATTTTTATTGATTTGCATAAATTTAGATTATGTCTGTTAGAAATATTTGAACTGTCCTGGTTATTTCATTGGTAAATATTTCCTTTGTCCCCTGAAAAATATGCAAATATATGAAGGAAATGGACAAATGGAAACTGGTGTAACCTGAAGTATGGTTAAATTATGCAACATTTGCTCCTTTTTAAAATTAAAGTTAGTGTCTTCGTGTACAAATATTCAGTCGAACAATGTTTTCTAAAGTACTCGCATTTAACTCGCATTTAAGTAACTCACATAAAACTTTCACTTGATCATGCTCTGGAATGCTCTTGATATTATCATTTCAGAGTCTCTCTGTTGCTTAACTTTGATTTGGAATACTCAGTATGGTGAGTTGTAATTTGCCTCTAACTGCCAAATCCTTTGAAAGTAAGGGTGAAAAAAATAGAAATCTCTTTTAAAATTTAAAGATCTCTTTTCTTCCTTAATGACCAGAAATTTCTAAATCCTGGTTTCTAAAAACCATGCCGTTTTGAAATTTATCTGGCGGATAGCACTGCTCTGCTGCATTACATGTGGTTGATGTTAGTCACATCCTTGATGTAACATAACACAAGCTGGCTAAGGTAATCCAATGTGACATATGACAGCATTTTGAGCCAGTCTGGGATATTTGAAAATATGCCATCTTTCAAAGACCATGGACAGATAGCATGGTGAGCCAAGATTATGAACTCTGCTGCTTTCATTTTGAACGACCACAAAGGCAAGGTTTTGTGATAATTAAACCATGAATTCCAACATGGTAGACATTAATAAATAATAACAAAAGTGCAATATTTTTGATGGTGAGTTTATACTTGAAACCACTGAAGTGAAATGATTAAGAAAACACAACTAAAAAGATGTGATGATGCATTATTGCAAGTATATGAAAGGATAATGCAGAAACCAGCTAACGATATCTGGTAACAAAGATACAAAGAGGTGACTAGTGGGCATCTGGTTATTTACCATTTGTTAGAAGTGCTCAGGTCAAGTCAAGTATCATTTTAGTAGCGTTAGAGGAAAACCAGTCTGGAAACACGAGCACCCAGGCAAACATCTATGTTTTCTACACATGTTGCATTTCTCTGTGAAAAGTCTCTCTGTACTCAGTCTAATTTATTGTGCAGGCTGTGGAGAATTTGAAAACCACGTTTTCTTCTAGGATTACTTCAAGATCAGCTCCTTTGGTTTTAAATTTGTTTCACATTTGTTGGAGCAGAAAATACTAGTGCTAATAATACCTGATAAATAGTGATGAGTTACAGAAATGAAAATAACCTAAACACTGAATTAGATAGAGGACGGAAAAGGAAATTGAACATAATGTGTACATCTTAGAATGCAAAGGTAAAATTGAACTACATGTAAAGAGTCAACAAGACTGTTCTTTTTGTGAGATTTAAACAACTGAAAGTTGTAATATGTGATTGCCTTACTCAATTGTATTTTAAAGTCTCTTCTTTCATAAAAAGCTCTTCTTATCTTTCCAGGTAGGTCAAAATCAGTAAGTAAGTCTGGTGCCAATTTGTTAATAATGTGATTTAAGTAAATGTGGAAAACAATTCACTTTCTTGCAGATTAAAAACCCAGAGTTTAAAAAAAACATATTGCATGCATATACAAACATATGTGTAAGTACATGTTAATTATTTGTGCATATATTTTAAAAATAATGGCATTTCTTGAACTGCCTCAGATGACATTATAGCATAGGAGGAAAAGGTTTTTTTTTTTTTTTACTTTAGTTACGATAGCAAAAATTCCCAATACTTTAATATCACTCTTACAGCTTATAGTAATGTTTTCCTAATGCTTTCTCCTTTGAAACTCAAAGGTATGTGTATATCACAAAGATAAATTGTTTTATCCATTTAACAAAAAGGAAAATTGAAATTTAGTGTTCTAGTAATTGATAGAATCTTAATTTCAGTTCAGGTTTTGAACTTGAAGTCTACTACCTTTTTTGTTTATTTGTTTGTTTCTCATAAAATGAGGATTTTGTTGATGTGACCCAAAACCTAGTGACTGATAGCAAAATTTAATGTAAAGATAAACAATTTAACACTAAGTGGAAAGTGGATCAGTAACCCTGATGTTATACTTTAACTTTAACAATGCTGGAAGTGAACAAAAGGATTAACTGTCGAATTCTGGTTGATAATTAGATTAAAGGAATGCTGTAGTTAAAACATTGTAGAATTTTGTACTTAAGGCTATAGCATGTGTTGGAATAAAAACACAGTAATGCCCAATGAATCTAATATAGAAGGTCTGATATTTTTGCTTTAATAGAAACAAAAATATGGCCAAACTAACTGTGATAAAATAACCTAGAAAAACCCATTAGAAAAACAAAACAGAATAAAAATCATTTTGTCTGTTTATAAAAAAATAAAATAAAAAAAATCATTTTGTCTTTTTGGAGGAAACTAAAGGTTCAAAGGTATAAGCTGAGGAAAAGCAAAGTCAAGCAAATTATTGTATTTGTGGGGTTGGTTTCAAACATATTACAAATCCATCTATCAATGACCCTGTGTTAGCTATACTAGACAGGAGTTGCCTAACCAGAAGCAGAGAGAGGATACTAGAAACAGGATTTAATGTTTGTTATGTGCCTGCTGTGCCTACATTTTTAATAGATTATTCTTATAGAAAACTTTTGAAAGTGATTTTCCCTTTATATATACCAAGGATTGCAGCTCAAAGACTAAGTGACTTATTCAAGGCAGTATACCTAACATGGCTGATGAGGAATCTGAACCTGTTACAGAGTTGAGATTTCAGTATTGAAAATATTAAAATATATTAATCTTAAAAGAAAGGTAAGCAGATGACAAATGACAGAAGATGGATGTACAAATGAAAAAAAAAGGAGTTTTTTTCAAACTGATAGTCTAGCATTGGTAAAAGCCTACTCAGGAAGACTGATGTGATTCAGTTGAATAACAGATCATTCTGTTTGGTTCTCTAGTTCAATGAGGAATTTCCTGGATAATGAGTTAGCATGCATTTTGACATTCTGAAGTACTCTAAGGTAGAATATAGGGTATGGAGCTGGGCAACTCTGAATGCATTTCCTTGATGGTTAGTTTACTTTCTGTGTTACTTTGGGTGATATACTTAATTATGCTGATCCTCAATGCATTCCTCTGCACAATGAATATTAATGATACTGTGGGCATTCTGTTAAGTTATACTGGAGTAACAAACGTTACCAAAATGCGAATGGCTCACAACAAAGGTTCATTTTGCTTGGACTGCAGTTCCTTTTCAGGTTAGGCACAGCTCTGCTCCATTTTCTTCCTTTCCACAGAAGGAGGCTCCCCATTCAGCTTGCGTTTGTCTCAAAGCAGAGGGAAGAGATGTAGAAACCATAGGATGACTCTAACAGGGTCTGTTTGCATGATTTGTGCATCACTCTCACTGAGTGACTTTTTTACGTTTCCCAGGGGAAGTCACATACCCAATCCGTATGTGAATGAGGCAGAAAGTATTGTCTCATAGGGAAGGTAGCGAATAATTGAGAACAATCCTACAGTCTACCGTAACACCCACATTATTCTTGTGAGGATTAAATGAGATGACGAAAACGAGTTGCTAGCAGAGTTCTAGGCACATAGTATCTGTTCAAGACATTTTAATTTCACTTCTATCCCATTTGGGATCCAGAGTCAAGTTTAACACAGGCCAAGCTCAGGAAATATTGCAACTTTATATAACTATTTTCAGGTGTTCATTCCATGACCTTATTATAGAACTGAGAGAATTACAAATGAGTGAGTTACTTTGTTTCTCATTATAGACTGGGAATTAAAAGAATTAAAATCTTATTGAAAAATCATAGTAAATTAGACCTTAGTCCTCTTATTTAATTCTTAATACATAATTAACAAGTTAAGACCTGGCTTATAAAAGTACATTCTTAATTTCTTAGGAATTCCTAATTTACACACACACACATACACTTTCCCAAAATATATAAAACAATTAAATGAGCACTATTAACAAAATAACAAGGCAGCTTCAATTGGAAGCCAGCATTTGGGGTAACAGATGAACATAAATTTTGGTCAGAGTTATTTTCCAGTTTAAAAAAAAAATCTCTCAGGAATTTTGCAAACTCTAGCACGAGAGGAAAATTCCCTATTGAATGTTTCTGAAAAGGTCTCTTTTCTATGTCATGTGGTCAATGCCAGCAAGAGTTTTGTGTGAGTAATGGATTTGGTCTTGTGGATTTTTGGATGAATCCTTGAGGAAAAAGCCAACAAGTCTTGCCTTCCCTCTATGAGATCAAAGACACCACTGTATTTTTGGTATGAAAAGGGTTTTACCATGTTGCCAAAAATATGCTGTTTCCCCATCAGCTGTGAAGTGGCCATGCAATGATTGACAGACCATGAAGTCTCTCCAGGGTGGCTCCATTTCAACTTAATGGTGGTGTTTAATTTGAAAAGTACTCTGAGCCCTTTTTGGATGAAACTTGTGACAGTACACAAATAGTTTTGCCCTCAGCTAAGAGTCAGTCGACAAAACCCACTGTGTGAGGTGTTACTCTAGTACGAAGCAGCCCTTTGTGAATTCATGGAATACATTTTTATCTGTGTAAGACCAAATTATTCAGCTGATGATTTATCAGCCTCTTTTTTTCCCACAATAAATTCAATGGAGAAAAAAAATAATCTCAGATGAAGACTAAATTGTTTAAATTCTCCCAGAAGAACAAATTTGAGAATCCTTTTTATGGGAAAAAAAATGTCTAAGAAAGTCATTGGTAAGCCATTCTTCATTATAAACTATTTAAATAATGGAAACCTGTCATCACATGATTTTAATATGCAACAGACTGAAACACAGTTTCTCGTACAACAAATAACTGACAGGCAATAGGCAATGACAGGTGAGTATAAGTCATGTCTTATCAGGGGGTCCCCCATTGTATGATCTTTGTTACATGTATGAGAGAAAATAGGAGAATTCATTTGTCTGTAGTTTAGCATGTTTATTCTTTAAAAGTTTCAATGTATCCAATCTACTGCAAAATTAGATAAAAAATAGCTGCAAAAATAGCAAAGTAAATGAGCAAAGGTTAACTAAAAACCCCCATCAGTCACTTGTGGGAGAGAGGAAGGATATACAGATAAATAAGGCTCCTTTTAAAAAGCATACCCTTCACACCTCACACTGCAATATACATGAGTGTGGAGAATCCTGTGGAGAGTACAACAAATCCCAGAAAACATCCTCCGCTAGGAATTACCTGCATCTACACTAGCAGCCCTCAGATTTGCCGCATTCCTTGGCTTTCCTCTGAATCTCAGGTCCAACTCAGTGAAATGATGTGGAGAGAAAAAACAAAAACAAAAACACACCAACACTTTAAGCCCTTTATTCTCCAAGTCCTGAGACTGAGGAGACAGTATCTTGAATAATTCGGATGAATTGGTGACTGCCTGCAGAGGTCACCTTCACCAGAAATCTGCCTTACTTTTGCTTGAGTTCGCAGGAGCTGTTTAATGTGAGAGGTAAAAAGGGGTTGTGTGTTGTGTTGCATCAAGAGTCTGTTTTCTGCTCACTTTTGACGCTATGAAATCAAATGAAACCATTTGGAATGCGGACTGAAAAGGGAGGTTGTGGAGGTGTGGCCTCCTCTCGCCCTCAACTAGTTGGTACAATTCCAGTAAGCATTCATTTGTTCTCCCTCTGGTATTGGGGCTGTGTGTTCTGGGAGTATTTTTGAAAAAAGAAAAAAAAAATAGAGAGAGAGAGAGAAAGGTCTATGTGAAAATGATACTCAGTGAATTTTTTAAGTTTCATTGTCTCAAATATGTATTTCATGAATTCTATTTCATCCCATTTTTCCAAGTTGATATTTAATGTCTCCACTTCCATTTGTATATATCTTTTCTTAAATATTCTACAGCCTGCTTGGGACATTTAGGTCTATAGTCTATAGTGCCTAATGTTAAATCTATAATGCACAATGTATGTTTTAATTATTTAAGAGTATAAGGCTTTTAAGTGAAATTCATGAAAACCTTAAAAACCCACACTAAATATAAAGTTCACTTGAATAATTTTAATTTTACTGACAAGCATGCTACTTTTAGTAGTAATGTTGGTACATATGTATAAATGCATATTTTTTTCTAAAGTGAAAATTGATAGACCGCTTCCTTCTAATTCCTACTTTGCAGATGTCCAGTTTATACTTGATATCAGAATGATCTTTGGCAGAAAAAAAAAATCCATGCTCTTTGGCAGAAATACAGGCTGTAGGCCTCAACTGTTAGATTTTTGAAATTGAAATAAAATATTTGGATGATGGTTATCTATAGCTCTATCTCTCCTGATGTTTGAATTTGCCTTATCACTGCCTGAATCATTGTCAGGAAATCCCCTTTTTAAAAGATTTCTCTAAATTAGGAAACTTTTAATCAGTTTTGTTCCTGTTACAAAGTCCAATTCTACCATTGACAACAGTCAGTAAGGATAGAGGCTTTTTCTCTTAAAGTGTTTATCTTTAGACTAATGCTATTTGAGTCCGAGATTAATGATATTTACTAATAAGATATTAATAAAGTAACAAGTTTAAAATATGCTAAAGTGAAACTCAACCCATTTTGTGTTTAAATTCCTGAGGCTTTGATTAAATCCTAATACATATCATCCAGCTGCATTGAATTCATTTGATGGAAACACTTGATAATTCTTCACCTTATACCCTTATCATTTAGACACATTCTCTAGCACTCTCTACTTACTACTTCTTGATGTAATAAACTCAAGCACCAAAGTAAAAACAAAACAAAACTTAAACAGCAGTTCGAACACTGAAGAAAAAGTAGCGTACTCTGAAAATAAAAACAGAAACCCCTAAAATAATGTTTTATTTATCACATATAAATGTGTTTTCCCAAGAATTATTTCCAGTATGGGCCGCCATATGGAAGTAGAAAGCCATTATGGGAATGAACTAAGATGGTTTGTATCACCTGCAAAACTTGTTTTGTTCTATGCCTTCAGGCTTCAAAATCTACTTCCCATATTTTTTTCCTTTCTTAAAAATAATGTACATCAGTTTAATTTATCCCAGGTCCTGACAGAAGGATCAGATTTTAAGCATTTAATGCTGTGGTTTCAAATCCAATTTCTCAGTGTTCATCGTTTCAAAAGTGGTAGAATTCAGTTTCTGAAAAGGTTCAAGAACTTGGGGAGGATTGGCATACTTTCTAAAGCCTTACATTGATGTTAAAGGCAGCTCTGTACGGAGAGAGCAGTTTGGTCTGAATTTTTCTATAGTGCTCCAGGAAATACTAAACCCCTTGCCTACTCCAACAAGAGTCTCTTCTTAATGGTGTCAACCTAGGAAAATTTTTTAAACTCATAAAGCATATTGAATAAATAACCTATTTACAGATTTTTCTGGGCTACGGCACTGATTGGCTGGTATATTTTCCTAAAAGGAGGGTATCAATATATCTGCTTAAGGCTTGATTCCACCGCATGTGTTCAGAAACAACTTTCCTTAAGACCAATGGGATTTTTATCCATTCAGACGCTGAGGCACTAGATCCTTGCACAGTAAATTCATTGTAGGCTCTTTTATTGGTGGTGGGTGAACCTCAAAAGGTCAGGAGTCCAGATTGCATCAAATAAACATCCAGAATCTCAGATGCTTTTTTGAAATGGGCCCAAGTTTACTTGAACCTCTTTTCTGGTTTGGAAATCAGGCTGAAAATTTTACAGAAACAGATTTTCTTGTGAGATCTCAGAATGTTGTGGTTTAAGCTAAGTAATAAACAAATTTGAAAAATGAAAGGCAAAATTGGCTCAGACTCACCTGGTTTCATTCTATTAAATGTCTGAAACTGAGTGGCATTGTGTAATATTTTAAAAAGAAAAAAAAAAGACTTTGGCTGTGGTTTTGCCTAGAATCATCAAACATTCCTGCTGAGGAGGTTTAAGAGAACTTTCTGTCACTCTGTCCTCCCCCATCCTTATGTTTCAATGAATTTTCATCTCTTTTGTTTGTTTGTTTTCACTTTCCTGACTTCAGCATTTGTCTTCCATTTTTAAACTGTTAGTGAAGAGTAACTCTTTGGCTTTCTTTTGAGGTGGAATAATTTTTATTTATTTATGGGTGTGGTCTCCTTGAAGTGCTTATAGTGGCATTTATATTTATGGAAATAAAGTAGAATTTTTAAAATACTTGCTATTAAATACCAGGCATGAGGTAAAACTTTCATACGCATCATGTCTTATTGTCCCAGCAAGACTATTGAGCAGGTATTATAATCTCTCTTTTATAAATGATAACAAAGCAGTTTATGAAAGGATGGTAACTTGCCCAATTGTGTAGCTATATTACTTATAGTTGGGAAGTAACAGAGAAAGGATTCACGTGGAGGATGCCTGACTTCAAAGGCCATTCACTTTACTACCACTTTCCAAAGTTTCCTCCATAGTTGCAGAAGTTTTCCAAAGAGCTTTTTTTTTTTTTAAAGCTCATTTATCCCTTTCTAATATCTTTAACCTAACCATTACATATAATGGGTTCTATACATTAGATGTTAGCTGGAAGGAGTATTTGTTTTGTAACTCTTAGATACGAATAGGAAATTTCTATAGTTAAGAAAGTCTGTTATAATCATGCCTTGGATTTTTGAAGCTCTGTTCCATACACAAAGACCTTTTGTGGGTGTTATCTCCTTCTGATCTGTCCAGCAAACTGGGAGGTAGGCAGATAAGGCATCTTGATCCACTTGTACAAATGAGGAAAACTGAGGCTCCATGAAATTAAGCTATTTTCCCAAAGTCCTGAAACTGCAAGACATCTAGAAGGAACTCTAACTGAAATCTTCCACCTCCGTGAGAGTCGCTCTTTGCAAATCAACGTTTCAGAATTCCATTCTGTGGTCTCCCAGTACCTGGTTTTATTTTCTCACTCTTCCCCTTTTTCAATTACACTATTTTCTCCACAGTCCTTTTGCAGATTTCAGCTCTGAACATATATTGTGCTCCTGATAGAAAGTGCTCTGCGCTATCTGATAAAATCCAAACTACTTTTGCAGAGCCCAAAATAGTCTGGACACATGATCCCAAAGCTGTTCTTGTGCTACCCATTTAAGTTATGTATCAAGTCTAAATTTAATCAAGGCCACATTTTATTTATACATTTCATGCATTAAACTCATTTAAACTTTTAGTCAGATTTCATTAGAAGAAATACTACCGTGCACATCATGCAGGAGAAAAGCTAATGTACTTCAGGAATTTGAAAGGAGTTCGAGATCGGGGGTCTGATTTCACAATTTCTCTTTCTTTCTCTCCTCAGTGCTTGCAGCAGGTCTGTGAGCGGCACACGGTTTGTTTCCTAGGACACTAATATAGTCAGCATGCTCTGTACAAACGTGTAAACACAGACATTCCGTGTAATCAGGGAGGTTGGTGTCTTAAGGCAAGATTATGTTTTTTTAGGAAATGCAATTTATGTTCAGGCTTAAGTTTCACTCGCAGACTGATAATGTCTGGGGTTCAGGGAGATGATAATAAGTATTGTATCCTTACTCCCTGCCCTGCCTCCGAAGCCTTGGATTCGTCTTCCTGGATGGCCTTCATTCTCCTGATCCCAAGTACAATGATTTAGGTTCTGCATTTCTTAGAGAGATGAGAAGAGTCAGTGATGTGAAAATACAGAACACATTTTAAGAAACTCCAGGCATCTCTAAGCCTTGTTGGTGGGTGCGATGATATATGGAGAGAGGTGAGGAAAAAATACGGGTGACACCCGAGTTAACATGCTTCACAAGTCAGGGTATTTAAAGTTATGTTAGGTACTTTGGTATTCTTGAGGTTGAGGTGGGATTGGGTAACAAATGAGACATGATTCTTAGAAGGTAATCATTTTTATCTGCTATGGCATGGCCCTAATACTAGAAAACAAGTTAAACATATGACATCACATCAAAGTGGAAATAAATCCACTTGGAATATCACGTCAGCCCTTTCTACAAATCCCTCCATTGAAGAAACTAACTGCTCTTTCTTTTTCAAATCAATAAAAAAAGTTTTTACAAGTTAAAGAGCGGTTTTCATGCCAAAGACACTCATTTTTTTTGACCTAATACTAAATTCACAGGTTTTCTTTCTTTCTTCTTTAGCTGCAGAGTCAGGGATCTGAGATTCCCCCACTTCTTCCTTTTACACAAATTGGGGATCATGCAAGAGAGAACTATGGCCTTGATCAGACAGCTGCGTTTTCTCCATCTTTAACTCCCCCCCCCCCCCCCCCCCCCCCCCGTGAATTAAGTACTTAGAACTGGAACTTTTTGGACAGCAAGGAAGACTAAAGTGCTTTTTTATTATGGTAACAGGTACTGCCTGCAGATGGGCCTTACACAGAAACCTCAATCTGTTGAGGCTGTGACTTTGAGAGGGGGGTGTGCTGCCAGGCAGGGTGGTGGTGGTGGGGGTTGTGGGGGTGGTGGGGGTTGGTTGTTTGTTCAAACATATTTTCTAAATTACTTGTTCATGTCAGTTAGGAGGATAGAACTAGAAAATGCAGCTTTGACTTGGTTTTTACAAAGTCCTTGTGTAGCATTATAATAATCTGAGTAACTAGATAATGCTCTCGTTGACAGGGAATCAAGTCTGATAGGGCAAGATCAATTCTATGTTGTGATGACTCCTGCTGTTTTCTTCTAAGACATTGGAAAGAAAACATAGTAGCTGAGGAAAAAAAAAATTCCTTTATCCGCCCCCTTCTAAAGTCCCACCTCTTCGAAAAATAGAATTTTATGATGTTCAATCTAATTTATTTTCAAGATCATTTATTTAACAAGAAGAATGTTCTCCTGGACTGAGATGCAATATAAGTGAATATATATCTATATTCCCGCAGAGTTAATGTTTACGGCAAAGCGCTAAGCATTGAGAATACGGAGCTGAAATGGAAACTCTGACATCACTTTAACTGCAGACCTGCTGCCTTAACTGGGGAGAAAAATATTAGCCCTTGTCCAGTTTGCCTTTTCCATGAGGTGTAAAAAGCACCCTATTCAGAGGGAGGCTATGAAACCCAGAGCTGCTCTGATTGCTTGCATGTTATTCATATACACGCCCATTGTTGTAAACTGGCACTGGGCGAGCCCGCTGATTCTAACCATATGGCTGCATGCAGAAGTGTATTGAGAAGTTTCCTCTGGGGTGCCCACACAGTGTCCTACTGGCTTCCCGGGCTGCATAAGAAAATAAAAAATCTGCGTTCTCCCATTAGGAGATTTAATCCAGATGCTCACAAGGTTATATATTTAAAGAATGGATCTTGGACTTGAAGAAAAAGTAATGTTTCCAAGCTTTGAGGGCTCCTTGCTTTTTCCACTGGGTGGCGCCCGAAGGCCATGCTAGTGAAGACGACACACACCCTGGAAACCGAAAATCTAATTTTTAAAATGTTTTAAGGGTGGATTAATTCAGAACTACCCCTCTTCTAATCTGATTATGGGTGCATAACGTCAAATGTCACTCAAGCTGTACTTGTACTACCTGCTGTGTGGTCAGTGATAATTCCCCATCACAGAGAGCGTACAGAAACTTTAGAGGTATGAAAATAGTTTATGCTGGTAAACCAGAATTCTTGGAGAAGAAATATTTTGTATTCAACGTATACATTTGGATGCCCAAATGGCCATGATCATTTCTCTGCAATGAAGTTATTTTCCCGCAACTTTTTCTGTTTTTAAGGAAGATAGTTCCTGTCCTAAATACCTTCCAAAATTCCAGAAAAACACCATTTCACTAAATAGTAGTTTTTGGTTATGGCCCATTATTAATGATTACAAACCTTCCTTATTATTTCTGGAACTGGAATTTTGGGGGCTACAGGCTACATTCGTTTTAGTTTGATAGCAATCCTTTATTGCATGCCACATGAGCCAACTGTAAATAGGAAATCTTACGTAGAGATTTATGCTTTCTGCACATCGACTCTGCAAATCTTGTTTTATAGGTCTTTCTTGGCTTCAAAACAAGCAACGTTACCAGTATACGTAAGGTGTGCATTAGCCCCAAACTCGTTTGCTGCCGCTGGGACCAGGTTATATGACCCCAGCTCGATCCTATATATTTTGTCACTAACCAGAGCCAGCTTTATGCAAAATATTGAAGTAGGTGACGTTGTTTTGGACAATTATGCTTTCTTTCCCTGGCCTTATCTATACATCACATGTAATAGAGCTGATCAAGCAAAAAACAAAGATATTAAATGGACTTGGGTTAGAATCTTGATGTTTCTTGATTACGTGATCTTGGGTAATTACTTCATATCCCTGCACTTCTATTACCTACTTTAGAAAATGAGAATAGTAGTCTGTATAACCATAACCAAAAAGGATACTTTTGAGTATTTAAGTTATATTAAATATATGAGGAACTTACTGGTCCGGCCTGTGTAAACTTCTCAATAGATGATAGCTGTTGTCATCAGGAATAAACATTTAAAAATCCTCTGCTTGTCTTATAATCTATTGCAGTGCCATACACACTGCCCTGAGATCTGTGCAGTCTAACTGAGTTAATAATTCATTTGTTCACTCATTTATTCCACAAATATTTATTAAATATCTACTATATAACAGGAATTTGATGATGGTACTACAACAATGAACAAAAAGAGACATGAATGCTGCCCTCAAGGAGCTTAGTTTCTTGGAAGAAACACACTATAAACAAAAACATATTATTCAGACAAATTTTAAAGTTGTGATAAGTATCACGAACAAAATATAGCATAGTAAAAGCTTCGATGTAGCCAGGGTCACCCTGATCTTTGAATAAAAGGAAATAATCTGAACTTCTGTCATTTTTTTTTCAAAAACTAATGTCTTTTTCATAGCTGTTCAAATTCTCCTAGATTTGATTTTCTGAGTCAGCCTTTTCTCTAATTTCACATTCCTGCTAAAATCTTTATTTCTCTGTGATGTTAAATCCTACAGTGATTTTCTTCTCTTTGCTTCTCATGGACCAAGATAGATTATTTAGCCTTTCTAATGCTAACAAGATTTTGATTAAAAAAAAAATAGTCCTCTCATTTTGAAATTGATTAATCTGGTTGTTATTTATTAATGGCAATATTGATACAAATAAAGATTTATGGCGAAGATCAATGATAGTGAGCCTAGTCTGGTGGAGAGAGATTTTATAACAGAATTCCTTTCTTTTGTTTCTCAAATCATGTTAGATAAGTTTGTTTACCAAGCTTATATGCAGATTGGCTTCCACAAACTTGGAATGTGTGCGCACAGGCACTCCTACGCAGGCATATGTGTTCTCTCTCTCCTCTCTCTCTCACATGTGCACACACATGTGCACACACACACAGAAATTTTAACAAAAACTTAAAAAAATTCCACAAGGTTCAATCTTCAATTTAATTTTTTTTTCTCCTTAGTATTTCATGATGCCTCTCTAAGGAAGTAAGATTTATAAATTTGATGAAAAAAACTTCATGAAAAAATTTTTTTTAGCTAACTAACTATCATTATCAATCAAATTATTAACATCAATAGAACTAAAATAAAAAAATAAAATGAATTAAATACAAACTTACTTCTCAAACTTGTTTAAGTCTTCTCTTGTATAGAAGAAGCCAGTTTTGATGGTCACATTTACTGTGGTATCAAAGAAGAGTGAATTTGGAGTTAGGAGGCCTGGGCTCTAATTATCCAAGCAACGATAAATAAGTCTCGAAAGTTTTTTGAAATGCACTTTCCAGTATGGCAGACAAGAGCCACAGGTGTGTTATTTATATTTAAGCTTTAAATGATTAAAACTAACATTTGAAATTCAATTTCTCAGTCATACTAGTCACATGTTAAATGTTCAGTATTCACATAGGTTAATGACTATCATGTTGGACAGCTCAGTTATAGACATTGCAGAATGATCTATTATCTTTTTTTTCCAGATTTATTTATTTATTTGGGGAGCAAGAGGGGAGAAAGGCAGAAGAGGGAAAGAGAGAACCTCAAGCAGACTCTACACTAGGTGCAGAGCTCAATGCAGGCCTCTATCTCACCACCCTGAGATCATGACCTGAGTTGAAATCAGGAGTTGGAAGCTTAACTGACTGAGCCACCCAGAATGTTCTACTCTGTAGTATTGTTGTAGAATGTCTATCCTGATCTACAGTATCTCTTTTTGTGCCTCGCCTTGTTCTTCATAATTTTCTTAATATGTTTTGGGGGACAGAAAATTTTAATTCCTGTATTTCAACTATTCATTCAACAAAACTATGTAGAATTTTTTTATTTGCTTACTTTTTATTGTTTGTCTACACCAACTAGAACGTAAACTCCATTTTAGCTGTTTTCCTGCTAACAGTTTACAGATAATAGTTCCCCACCCTCAACTTCTCTGCATTTGACCTACTTTTTCCTAGTATGAGAAGAAATGCAAACATCCTGAACAGATGAGGTTAAGGCAAAATACAAATTAGGATGTCAGTTATAAGCAAGTATTTTACCCCTTAAATTTGCTGATCTTATTTCCAGCTCTATCTCTATTATGAAGAATAGTAACTGGCACATGGTAAGACGCTCAATCAATATTTCTTGAGTGAATAACTATCTTCCCAATCTATTAAATAAGCAATAAAAGATCATTCTGTGTTCTCACGGCAGATGTGGGATAAACACAAATTTGCTAAACATTCAAGCTTATAAACTTTCCCTAGGACAATCTGCCTCTGAACTCAATTTTGATTAAGGACCTCGTGGTGAAGTAGAAGTCTCAACTCACAGGATATGGCAAATTTCCCTTAAAATTCTGCTAAGTTGTACTTCACCACCAAGTCCTTATTGTTCAATAAGGGCAACCTTATAGGATTTCATGTTTTCTAGGACAAATGAGTCACATTTTGAAGTGTGACGCAGGTCTATAAAAGCTATGAATGAGACATCATGGAATGTAGGGCTATCCTGAAAGGAAGTCAGAGGTAGGAAGATTAACTAAAAGGGAGAGGAAATCAGCGTTACAAATTTGACAGCAATGCTTGGTAAATTTCTAAAATAGTTACTGAAATTATACTGATTATTAATCATTGATCATTAGGAAACACAAAATCACTTGGAATAAAGTTTGCCAAGAACTTCAGTGGACCTGAGAATTTTAGCCTCCTTGGAAACTAACAGATAGTCTAACTTAAAGTCTAACTTTAGGTTAGACTGCCACAATTGCGCAGATGCTTGCAGAAGACAGAAGACTCTGGGTCCGAGAACAAGAAAATTATTATTCGTGTCAGAGCAGAAAATGTGTGTGTCAACATGTTTTGTATCAACATGCTTTGCATTGGGTGATGAAGAAGGCCAGATAATGCCTAAAAATACAGTTTTACAGGAAAGAAATTCCAAGTTTAAGGCCCTAAAATCTTTTAGTCAGGGAAGTAGCCCTTTGCTCTTGAGAGACTATTGCTGTCTTCCAAAGCTGTCTGGTCTAGGAATATTCTAGAAAAAACTGGAAAAAGAGGAAGTTAATCCCTCTCGCAAGGTGTGAATAAATGCAAGAGACCTGAAGAGAACTGTCTCTCAACGGAATTATGCAAAACTAAGATAATTTTCTTTTCTCGATAGACATACTATTTCAGAAGAATTCTTATAAAATATATACTAATTTCATTCTTCAATAACATTCTCATTGGACATGTTTACACATAATGTCTAGAAATCTATATAGATAGATAGATATTGCAACTGAAGAGATTTGTTGCTGATTAAAAGGCTATATGCAATATTTTAATTAATGACAGCTTAATTTGTGAAAGCCTGAAGGCCTATCAGGTAGTTATCATCTACATTATATACTCTGATATAAGGATTTCAAGCACCTTTTTCTCTGACCTATGCTGTAGGTCAGAGAAAATATATTTTGTTAAATATAATTTCTCATCCCCAATCCAAATACTCTTTCAGTTGTTCTCATTACTTTTTTATCAACCCATCATATCCTTATGTCTTACACACTTTATATTCTGTGGTTTCTCATTAAGATAATTATCTACAACTACACCCTGATTCCATTGCGTACAAGCATTTTTGGGAGTGAAGGAAAAACAACCATAATTCATGTTCACTGCAACACACACACACACACACACACAATACACATACACTCAGACACACTAGTGTTGCCTTTTTACTTGTCTGTCACTACAAACCTCAGATGTGCTATGCCCTTAACACTGACAAACCATTCCATTATATTGTTAGTATATCTTCTTTCCTACTCATTCACTCAAAATATTATGGCACATATTCCCCATCGGCACGGACTTCCAATGATCTTTGAACTCAGATAAAGATCTTTACTCATACTTAGTTGAAAAATAATACAAGATTAATCGGATTCTAGGAAGACAGCTGTCTCCAGAGATTTGTAATGCCATCTAATATATGGTCAAGAGGGCTGATCTAAGGTTAACAGAAGTTATAGAGAGACTTTTACTTTGTATAAGTTCCACTTACTGTGTATAAAAAGCTGTGCCCAGATGAGTTTGAGTTAGTGAAATACATGAGAGAAAAGATAGACAATTGTTTCTTCACTCTTGTGTATGAAAAAGAACCAGATTTGAGTCACAGTGCTTGTAATAGTCTGGTTAAACTTAAAAATCTAATTCTCAAGTTATTATACAGAGCAGTTTCTGTATCTTCTAACTAAGTGAATATTTAGAGAGAAAAATTAGACTTACAAAAAATGAATAAAAGAAAAATAGCTGAGTTACTTCATGCTGCCTACCCTCCAAACTTACTGGAAGGGCTGGAGGAAGAAGATGCATAGACAGGGTAATATTAAGTGTTTCAGATCTCACATGCCAGACCCGCAGAGCGGGTAGAAGCTGGAGGAAGAAGACACATTCTGCTGTTGAGGGATGGAGGACAGAGGTGGTGTTCTAGTAACTACATTTTAACCTGAGAATTTCTGATTCAGCTCTTTACGTCCGCAATTCTACCAACAGATTTTTAGTTAATGCCCTATAATGAAGTTTATGTTGGGCTCAGAGTGCTCTAAAGTAATTCCTGAGAATCTTCCTGGGTCAAAGGGACTGGGATCCAGCCTGTGGTTTATCCGTGCACAATTCTTTGGTCTTTTACTGCTGAAAGCTAACAGTAATTCTCATTCATTCATTGATTCATTTATTCCTTCAACACGTTTATTGAGTACTTGTCACTGTTCTAAATGCAAAGGATACAGTTATGAAAATTAAAAAAAAAAAAAAAAACCTCTCTCTTGAAACCTGCCTTCTAATGAGGGAAGGTAGAAATGAAGCAGGTTGAATAAGAACAATGTATCATGTGCTAGATAGGACTATGAGCTATGGACAAAAATAACATAAAGAATGGTGTGTGTGTGTGTGTGTGTGTGTGTGTGTGTGTTACAAGATTAAATAGGGTGAGTAGCAAGGCTTGAGAATGCGACATTTAAAGAAAGGACTGAAAGTTCAGGGAATAGTGATGGGAGAAAAAGAGATGTAGGGTGTAATCAAACACACGGGTGTCTGGAGGAAGGGCGTCCTGGTAGTAGGCACAGTAAATTCTAACCCCTTAGTCAGGGCTGGCTTCATGGGTGTACAGTCTGTGCTGTTGCACAAGACCCATGCTATCTTGAAATTCTTAATAAATTTTGAGCAAGAAAATCTGCATTTTTATTTTGTACTGGGTTCCACAACATATGCAGCCAGCCCTGCCCTTAAGGCAACGCAGGGAAATAGTAGTTAAGTTCCCATGGTTAGAGAGAAGTGAGCAGGAGGGAGAGCCACAGATGTTAGGGATATACTAAGGTGACACCTCTTGTAAGACCTTGAATGATCTGAGTAATGTTTTATCAGTATATTCCAACTGGTATGTTGGAAATAGAATGAAGAGATCAAGGGTAGAAATGAGGTGATCTGTTTTGGGAGGATATCTGCAGTGAAATCTCAGCAAGACTTGATGGTGGGATAACCATCTGGCCCTAAATTTAAAATACCATTGTGGGGTATAGAGATTACTTAAAATAAATAACATTTAAAAAATAAAATAAAATACCATTGTGTTTCCTGGTTTTAATTAAGGGCTGATAGATTTCAGTGCATTTAGATGACAGCTGATGGACAACAGGGAGAAAGCCTGGTTATTAAGTGTCATTTGCTTGTCACATGAAGGCCCAGAAAAAGGATTGTCTTATGTCCACGTACCACTTATGACCTGTACTCTGAAAGTCTCATGCATATTAAAAAATGCCTTATAAACGATATGAAGTTGTTATGATCATTTTTATAATTGGGAAGTTTGAACTAGATGGTCTGTAAAGGTTCTTTTCCAATTCTTATTTTCTTTACTTGTGCATTCTTTTTCCGTTTAACACTATCCTAAATCTGATTTCATTTCACTTACTCTGGCCCCAGACTGACTGGGTTCCTTTTCTATTTATATTTAGTTTTGAGGGTTGCGGAATTGTCACAGGTTTCACATTTTTATGTATAATTATATATCTATGCATATTTCATCCATTGGCATCATATGAGATAATGTATATAAAATGCTTTAGAAAGTCTAAATAATTCTATAAATGCAAGAGATTAAGTAGTATATTAGGAAGATCGCAGTTTAAATCTGTTTGAAATAGTTTGAAATCTTGCTTACATTTTCCAACAATCTGAGAGAACTATGTATGTACTCATTACTATAGCTAAAACATAGAACCTGCTTTCATTTTATAAAATTAAATTTTTGGAGAAGGATTAACTAGCAATTTTCTACATAGTGTAAAGATTGTTCTTCTGATATTGGCACTTGTAGGCTGTTTAGAATTTTCCTGCCAAATGTGCAGTTTCTTGACTTTTTTTTTCCAGTTAGTGGGAGAGAAATAATTTTCTGTGCTCATGCTTGTTTCCAACTTCAGACTTCTATTTACAGGCATGAACATAAACACCCCCAGCCCCCCCAACAAGAATGTTAAGTTTGAGTACTTATTCCCTGGATCAAGTTGTTGGCAGTTAAAATGTTGCTTACAAGTTTATCTGTGTTCTTATGATCCAGACGGTGATGTCATTTTAGATGTATTTCTTTAGGAAGATGGCCATCTTTGCAAAGGTTAAGTCCTCCAGAATTGTTCTTGATCCCAGTCTCAAACATCAAGTATCAGCTCTTACTCAGATATCCCTTTTCAGCCCTCCCTAAATTCCCAGATTAGGTCACACCCCTTTACTGCCCTCTACTCTTTCTCCAGGACATTTGTCGTTATTAGGTTAATAAACAATAACAACAACAACAACAAAATTAGCTGTCTTCCCCAGAGATTCTAAACTTGCTTATAGTAGAGACCATACCTGTTTGTTCTTCCGATTTTATCCATTATTTAACAAAAGGAGGCACTGTGCCTTTGTTCATTGAATAGTTAATGCAAGTTATCTCCTTTAAGTAGAACTGTTTTACTCACGTTTTTTGGAACGAGATGGTATGTGAAAGGTATTAATAGCCAGGGAATGCTTTACTGATTTAATTATTCAGTATTGGCTGGATTATGCTGCACTAAAATCTGTCTCCCAAATGTTAACGCATGTCTTGTGAGATCAGTGGGTCCCTGCTCCAGAAAGTTACTCAGGGACCCCAGTTGACTGAAATTCTACTGTGTTGGGCCATAAGATCTCAAAGCATGGCTTCCAGGGTCACTGCAACAGGGAAAGAGAATGAGCATGGGGAACTCACAGAAACTCTTAGAAGGTCTGGACTGGAAATGACAAGTGCTACTTTTCATAGCCATTTGGCCAGTACTTGTCACATAGCCCTGCATAAATTTGGGGTCTTGAAAGTCTTCTTTTACACAAAGGAAAGGGAGGAAAAGTTGATGTGGTGAGAATTAATAACATCTACTATTGAGTAAAACATTTTATACTAGTAAATGTTTATTTTAGGTGTTAGAATGAGGAATTACATATGGCATAATAGGTAAGTAGAGAGCTCATTCCTATAAAGCAAGAGGACTTGGTCAGAGAATGTCATCTAAAAGGCAAATGTTGTGAATGAACCTCGTTAACTGAGCCCCAACCATCATCTGTCAGTAACATTGCTAAATTTAAATTTCTTCAATCCTTCTCTCTTTCTGTTCTTTCTCTCTCTCTCGAATAATAAATTTGATAGCTTGAAATTTATAAACTAGTGGCATGGGCTATTAAAGATCAGAAATAACACAGACTCTAGTGTTTTTCAGGGATTTTATATTTCTTTCATGGGTTAAAAATGTATGAGACCAATGTATACAAAAATTATGGACTAATAATACTTGATAAAATCGTTCAATCACTCTGCTTTTGTAAATATTTGAAATAGAGCATGGTAAAATAAGTGAAGGCAGTGCTCGTGATGATGGGAATGGAGGGACAGTGTTACAAGCAAAGTTCTATGCTATGGCAGTCTGAAATGGGAACATGGATTTTCATAAAGAGCCTTGCACTAGTCTACATAATCAGTTTTGACATTTTAACTAATTTTAGAGCTTACTAAGTACTTATTTTTCAATTTAGTCAAATAACCTACTAATAACATATGTGTTTAGCCAAAGTAGTTAGTAAAACTAAGAAAAATAGTCAAACTGGTGGAACATATATCTTTTATTTCAAATCATAACTAAAAGACTATGACAGGAATGAGTGTGACCAGAAGTTGTTTTGGTTTGGAATCCTTGACCCCATTTTGGTATAAATGTTAGAAATCTGCATATCCTGGATCAGCTTCTCACAGGGATGTCTTACTGAATCAGACAAATGGGCTTTTTATCCACATCTGGTTCCACCACAATTGGACATACACAGACTGGGCATAAAAGCCACATTAGAACATCCTCACGTAAACCCCCAAATTGAAATAAAATATAAAAGTGTATATGCATTTATATGACAGTTACATTTATGTTACGGCAGTGCACATGCTAAGAAACCTGGTTTGGCTCATTGCATTATCCTATTCCTCCTTCACTGAAGGAAGTGTTACATCAAATTATAGCATGTAATGCCAAGTAAGCTTTGGCAAAATTTAGAGATGCCTATTTTGCTTATTGTATCATCATTTATTGACAATATGTTTTATATTATGGGTTGTAAGTAAACATCTTTTGAATTAAGATTGATATCCATTATGCAATATAATTGACATCTCATTTAGTTTTTCCACATTTCTAATAGAAATTCTCTGTAAAGTGCAAATCAAATTGGTTTTGATTCAACACTAATTATTAATGCTTAGAGCATAATTAATTCACTCAGATATTTATTGAACACCTACTAATACCACTAGTCTAGACCTTAGGTTTAAATCAATTAAATAAGACCTCTGCCCTCATGGAGTGGGGAAATGGTTGTTAACAATTTTAAGTAAGTATCCATATAGTGAGCTGGAAAGTGGCATGGAAGTACTGAGTTTCGGATGGGACAAATTAGGTCTCATTGAGAAGGTGCCATTTAAGCAAAAACTTGAAAATATGGCAGTAGCTAAGTAGTACTTTGTGAAACAACATTCCAAGTAAAGAGAAGAGCTAGAGTAATGGTGCATGACTGGTGGATATCTCCTGCATTTAGAGAAAAACAAGGAAGCCAGAGAGGCTGGAGTTGAGTAAGAGAAGAAGACAATGGTAGAGTTGAGTCCTGAGGGGTAAGAGCGAACTGGGAGTTTAACTTTTACTCTGAGTGAAATGAGGAGCCTTTGCAGGTTTTGAGCAGGTACCGTGACATAATCTAAGTAGTGATTAAAAGAATCATAAGCTGTAGTTCAAGGAAAAACTGCAGGGACATAAAGGCTGAGGCAAGATCAGTTGTGAGGTGATGGTTGCTAAGAATAGGCTAATAGCAGGAGAGATGGTAAGTGGCTAGGTTTGGAAATACATTGAAAGTAGAGTCAACAGGATTGCTTGACAATCTGAATGGGGGGGGGGTGCTGTGGTTTATAAAAACAAAGGGACAAATATTCCAAGGTTTTGGCCCAAACAAAAAATAAGATTTAGTTGTTCTGTGAAACAGGTTTGAGTGAGGGCTATGATGAAGATCAAGAATTTAGTTTTGGACATGGTCAGTCTGAGGTGACATATTTACATGAAACATATGAGGCTGAAGCATTAGGAAATAGACTTAAGTTCTAATAAGAATATCTGGGGGGGCGCCTGGGTGGCTCAGTGGGTTAAAGCCTCTGCCTTTGGCTCGGGTCATGATCTCAGGGTCCTGGGATCGAGTCCCACGTCGGGCTCTCTGCTCGGCGGGGAGCCTGCTTCCCTTCCTCTCTCTCTGCCTACTTGTGATCTCTCTCTGTCAAATAAATAAATAAAATCTTTAAAAAAAAAAAAAAAAGAATATCTGGGGAAAGCAGACTTTAAAAACAGTTTTAGAGGCATTTATGTGAGTTTCTGTTCAAATAAGAAACTATTTTCCCCTCTGTCCTATATACTGTATTTTATGGCTTATATATATCCCATAGGACTGCTTATGGGCTTGCTGGTGGGAAGACAGCACCATCTTGTGGATTATAATATACAAATTTTTTAAAGAAGATCTGAGTGAAAGTACATTTTTCTACATTCCTAAGGAGTTTAATTCTGAAATTATTTACTAACATTCTGGAAACTGACACACATTTCTCAGTGTATTCGTATAAGGTTATGTCTACTGGGTGCCAAAATAGCTGACAAAACCTGTAAGTCAGGCAACTGGATAACTCAAATCAATGTCAATTTAATAAGTCACCTCACAAAATCTTCTGAGGAAATTAAATAATCACTAACTTTTAAAATAGGAGATGACATAATTATTTATGAACATACATATGATTTGTTAAAGAATATAGGTTCTGCCTTTAGCAGACTACTTCCTGGAAACTCATTAATCCATTTTCATTCTTTGATTCTTCAAATATCTTTAAAAAAACACTTAATGCATTATCAGGCCCAGTGAGAAACCAGGGAAATTAAATAAACCATTATTACTGTCCTGAGGAAACTTACTACCCAGGTCAACTTACTATCTATTAAAATTTAAGGAACAATAAAATTCATAAATTATAGCAATAAAATAGTAAGTATATAGTAACTACTTATGAGTCAAAATATCTGCTTAGACTAGTGTTTTTTGAATTGGACTCATTGGAGTTGCTTCTGGAATTCTGCAATGTTTTATCAAAAAGCAACTTTCACCAAAATGTTGCTTCAGGAATTCTGCAACATTTTATCAAAAAGGGGCAATTGGGTGGCTCAGCCCTTAAGCGTCTGCATTTGGCTCAGGTCATGGGGATGGAGCCCCTAGTCAGGCTCCCTGCTCAGCAGGAAGCCTTCTTCTCCCTCTCCCACTTCCCCTGCTTGAGTTCCCTCTTTGGCTGGCAGTCTTTCTGTCAAATAAACAAAATCTTAAAAAAAAAAAAAAGAGTGTGATTGTGCAAGAAAGTTTGCTTTGGTTGTGTAAATGAGGATATGAAACATATTTAATATACTGTATTAGGATACATAATTTTAGGATTTGCTTAGTTTATCCCTTTAAGTTAGTTTTGTAATACGGAAAATGTTTTCATAGATCAAAATGAAAGCTTGATTAAAAGGTATATTCAAAGGAGTCTTACCTCTTCCCCTTTCTCTTCCATTGTTTTTTTGGCAAATACTTCATTCGTTTCTGGTTTATCCTGTCTGGAATTCTTTTTTGCAATAGTAACAGCGAGGATTCGTTGTGTGATGCTTGGAAATTATATGTTTATTTGTTTTAATTTGTAAAAGATACCCATCATATTAAAAAATTATATTAGATGTCTCTAACGAAATATACTCAAATTGCCTTGTTTAAAGAATAAAAGTAAATTAAAGTGAAAAGATAAGAATTATGAAATTTGAAAAATCAGTGAATATAACATTATATCAAATTGATAACCAGTCAGAAGAAAATAGGTAATTCAGCTAGATTTTGAACAATATTTTGATTATACACACACAACTTCAAGGAAATATTGAACTTAAGGTTTGTTTTTGGTAGCGCCATTGGTGTAGTGATTTTTTTTTTTTTTTTTTTTTTTTTTTGAGAAAGATTGAGACGGAGACAGAGAGAGTGAGCAGGAGCGAAGGATAGAGGGAGAGGAAGAGAGAAAATCTTAAAAACAGTCTCCATGTTGAGCTCAGAGCCCAGTGCAGGGCACAATCCCAGGACCCTGAGGTTATGACCTGAGCTAAAATCAAGAGTTGGGCACCCAACCAACTGAGCTATCCAGGCACTTCTGATGTAGTGATTCTTAAGCAATTTCTGGTGGATTGTAGGATAAAGCAAATGAGTAAATATATAGATGCTGTTGTGAAACAGTATTTCCACTGTGAAGAAAGTGAGATACAAATTTGGAGTGGGGACAGTTTGAGAAAGAAATCTCTGGTGACAGATTTTTATTTATTTATTATTTTTTGCTTTTCTTTTTTTTTAAATTTTTTATTTCTTTTCAGTGTAACAGTATTCGTTGTTTTTGCATCACACCCAGTGCTCCATGCAATCCGTGCCCTCTCTAATACCCACCACCTGGTTTCTGGTGACAGATTTTAATTGGAGTTGTAAATAAGAGCTCATATATATATATACATATATATATATATATATATAATCCATAAGTATGAACTCTCTCTATATATAATCTCCAGCTATCAAGCTCTAGCTACAAAAGATTGTAAAAACAATGAAATCTAAGTGGCAGTGAACATGTACTGCTCCCCATCCACTTGGTTTCTAAAAACCATGTCCATTCAAAGGAGTCAGGAAAAGATGAATTAATTAATGATTTCATTTCACTTTTGGAGAAGGGAAGGGATATTGTGAGCCTGAAACTTACTTTTGTGCCAGAACAAAAAGGAACTTAAAGACTGATGGGTCCTAGGCAAAAGATAGAGGTGCCTTTCTGGTAGACTCTCACTGTCCAAATGTGGGATAGACTGAATATCAAAAGGATAATGAAACTAATGAATTACCAAAAAAATATAATCTAATAAATTAGATGGAATGGTAAAATTAGAAAGTTACCATTTTGTAGCTATCAATTTAATAACTGATTTAGGTGGAGATCATTAACACATATTAAAACCCTTTGTTTTAGAGTTGTTTGGTAACATGATTACATGGTCAGAAAGTATCACCACTGATGACATATGAATTACAAAGGGAAAAAAGTACCTGGAGAATGGAAAAATCTAGTAGACATCCCCTTTACCAAACAATCAAGTTTAACATCATCAGCAATGAGACAAATCTAAATTATATGCCTCCTGAGATGATTCAGTAAGAAGGACACAACATCACCTAAAAATAGTATTGTTGATATAAATATTTAACCTGAATCTAATCATGAAAAAAAAATTAGACCCATCTATAGGGCATTGCTTAATACACCTGGCCTGGACTCTATAAAGATATTAGTGTCATAAAATATAAACTAAAAGCTGTTCTAGATGAAATGAGCTAAAGAGACAACTAAATGTAATATGTATGTGTGTGTGTGTGCGTGTGGGCGTGTGTGCATGTGTGTATTCATCTTTGATCAGAGGAGGAAAAGAACACCTGCAAACTATATTGTTGAGCTACTTGGGGAGATTTTTTATGTAAGATGATCATTATTGAATTAGTATTAAATTTCTTGGGTGTGATAACGGTAATGTGTTCCGTGGTTACCTAAGACAATGTCCTTGTTCTTTAAAGATAATGTATTGTATTGTATTGATAAAGCTAAGTATTGTGCTTAAGTAATTAAGGATAAAGTCTTTCTGTGTCTGCAATTTACTTTCTGGTTTTTCTGGAAAAAAAGACAAATCTATCTGTATCTAGGTCTGTATCTGTGTCTACATCTATACTTGCATCTTCCCTACATTTGTATCTGTGAAGCAATTGTTAACAACTGGTGAATCTAGATTAAAGGCATGAGGGTGTCTTTCAACTTTTTATAGGTTGGAAAGCTTGCAAACTAAGGAAATTAGGGAAGAAGTGATCTCTTGCTTACTATGTATTTTTTTTGCAAATTGCCTCATATTTTTAAAATAAAACAAGCTAGAAAAATACACCGACAATTGAAGCCAATATTCAGAAATGTTAGGCTATTTACTCACAAAATGAAAATGTGATCAAGATCCAGACTTGACTGTAAATCCTTTGGCCCTGGCACATTATGATGTTGCCTTCATAGCATATATAATCACAAACTTGGAACTAGCTTGGAGAATACTAATTCTATTTATTTAATCTCCCGATCGGAACTCTTTTCTGAATTTAACTTTTGCTTTTCACTGACTTTTTTACTTTCTCAATTCTCAGGGCACTTTGAGTCTATAAAATAGAAGGTTTGGATTCAGTGAAAGTTCAGGGTCCAAATAGTTCTAAGATTTTAGGTTTTCACAGATTTTTAAATATTCTCTCTCAAGTACAGAAATATATGATCTGAAATTATGTATATATATATATATATACACACACACACACATATATATATATATGGCCTTTAAATCTGAAAGACCACAAAATGCTTTCCAAATTAATAATATATGCATTTATGATTTAAAGGTTTAATATAAGTTATATTCTGATTATTTGATATTATAATTCAATTATCTAATGTATGCAAATCCTAATCATTCCAGAAATTTCAGCTTTTGCTCTATTTTTTAAAATGGAAATTAAAAAATGAATGACTTCTATCATTGAGGTTATAAATAGGTTTTTAAAATTTTATTTAAGTAATTCAGTAATTTAAAAATTATTTTCAAGTAATTTATCTATGAATGGATTGCTTTCCTCCTTCATGATTTCTAGCCTCTATAATTTGTAATGAAAGTCTCATTCACTAGTTGAGGGATTTCTGAAAGCCTTTACTTTGTTTCTTTTGCTAGTATAGCCATTTCCTTTTCATTAATTAAATTCAGCAAACCTGCCTTACATTCCACATTATTTTAACAGAGAAAGCATTGACGAATGGTATAGGAGGGGAAAAGTAGATATAAACAAGGAAAAGCACTCAACAAATGGAATAAAGAATGGACAGAAAAGTTTTGGTGTAATAAATTGAGATCACTCTCATTTGGGTGAAGAAAATTTTGTGGATTCTATAGGACACCATGATTTATAGCACTATGTTGGCTAGATTCCTAAGCAAAATTCCCAATATATGAAAATCTAGATCAAATTAAAATTGATAGAGCAAAGATTCAGAAAATAGAAAGTTACTGGTTGCTACCAGGCAGTAACTAAAATGATACACATGAATGTATTAGGATTCATATCTCTATTAACATAGGGATATTAATTATAATATATATATATAATATAATATAACATGTTTACATGACATTTATTCAGCATCAGCTATATACCAAGCATTGTGATGGACAATTTATATAAAATGGGAAGAGAGAGATTACCAAGTTGTATATTGAAGTCTCCCCCTTCCCCACTCTACAGATTCCAAGCCTCCTCACTGTCCACCTGCCACTCAGAGTTCTCTCTTGAAGCTGCTTAAAAAATGCTTTCTGTGAAAGCAAGCCATTGCCCTCATGTTGGAGCAGTAAAGGTATTGAGACATTGGTTATTATGCCTCCTCTTTCAACAGAGTCTTGTTACTTTCATAATCTGTAAGTATCTGTGTTTTAATCATATATTTGGCTAGAAATGTATTTCAGACTTTTCAATGGCAGCCATGCTTTTACAGTTTTCAGATGTGTATTTTAACTTAATCCCAATATGGAGAATGTGAAATTAAAACAATGTTGTTGCTAATAATGACTTTGCCACTTGAGTCTATGTAGTCTTCTGTCCTAAAGCAGTCAGATTCATTTCCTAAAAGATTATACTTTTTTATTTGAAAGAGAGAGAGACAGAGAGAGAGAAGCAGACCTTCCGCTGTGCAGCGACCCCACCCCCCCACACACAAGGGGCTCAAACCCAGTACCCCGAGATCATGACCTGAGCCGAAGACAGATGCTTAACTGACTGAACCACCCAGACACCCCAGTCAAATTATTTTTAAAGATATAGTAAGATAAATAATACACAGAAAATGGCAGAAAACTTGACATAGGAGAACCTTTAAGAAAATTGACTTAGATACATTTTTAAGAATCCTGGTGGCAAAATAACACCTTCAGTGTAAATTGAGCAAATGGATTTAATCATAACTTATTTCTGGAAGAACACAAAATGGTTGCTCTCTTATTTTTCACTTACACAAGTGATTTTCATGCATACTATTCTATAGTACATAATTGCTTTATAAAGTCGTTCTCTCTTTCTCTGACCTCTTCTGTGGCATTCCAATCCAATGGATTAAGTTAAAAGATGTCAGATAAATGTCCTCAGGAGGTTTCAAAATAAATCTCACCAAAGATCCAAAATCGAAGTGCTTTCACTATCGGTTACTATTTGCATTTATTCAGTTTCCAGGAATCCAATTTACAAGACAGGTTCAGGCATTAGTTGCATATTTAATGGTAAATAGTCCAAAAGAAAAATAATTGAAGAATTATTGAAAGATCAAGATGAATATGAAAGTAGTACTTAAATACAGCTCACTTGTCTTCTGTTTTCTTAAAATCTACTGTTTCTATACCATGTCCTGATATGGCTTTGCTTTCTGGGAGGAATACAATTTTAAAGTATAAACATTTATAATCCCTATTTGTCTGCTCCCTAAGAGGCAGGGTGGATTCTGACCAAAAAACAAAACAAAAGCAAAAACAAAAAAAACTCTTTATTTGTTGTCCTGAGTGGCATATGGAGACACAAATAATAGAATCCTAGAGAAATGCTAGATATTGACATGTGTACCTTGAAGAGATGGAAATTCCAGTGGCAGAGAAAGATAAGGTCTAGATGCAGCATGAACTAAGAATGTGTGGTGAGAAAACATGATGGCTTCATCCCGCCTCTTCAGTCTCTTCAGGGCCAACTGGGACTAAAAGTACATGAATAGTACGAAACTTCTGCTTGTATATTATCATTTCTCGTTCACCATACGTGTTTATATCTTTTGTCCTGATTATTAAAAATAAGCATTTAATCTTTTATTCTTTTGACCTGTACGCATTCTGTTGCCTACTGAATGGCTCATAGTGGGTGTCCATTAGGCCCCTCAGATTCACGGTGTGCAAGACAGTTCATTATTTTCTGTTCACATATGACCCTCCTCTAATAACTAACACTTTTGTGAATAACATCATTCACCCAGTTGTGGAAGCTAAAAATTCTAGAGCCTCTTTGGATCTTTCTTCTCTTTTCATTTTACAAGTTGAATTCATGACCGTTCTTCTAATCCTACCCCCTAATCTCTCCATCCCATGGTTACTTTCTGACGTCAGGTGCTCATCTTCTCTTACCTGGATGATTCTACTAGCCTCATGTTTAGTCTCCATTTCAAGTAGTTTGGTGGTCTACATCATTACTGCTAATTTACTTTCTAAGACAAAGATCAAATCCCTTTGATAGGAGATACTACACAATCTACCTGAAATCTAACTTTACCAGGTTTACCTTCAGTCCAACTTGACCACTCTTCAGCCAGACTAAACTTATGCAATCTTTTCCATAATTTTGTCCAGTCTGCTCTTCAAACCTGCCTAAACACATTCCCACCTCTGGGTCTTTGCACATTAACCCTACTCTCTTCCTTGAATGCGTTTCTTACACATACCCTGCCTACTCACAGACTTCTTACTTCAGGCACCTTCTCAGATGTTACCTTATTAAAGAGACCTTCCTTAGCCATGCTGTCTAAAATAGGAATCCTCCCTATGGCACTCTTTGCTTCATGATTGTTTTGTTTTACTTCTTGTCACTTCATGGTACTTCTTACCAACTAAGATGTTATCTTTTTGTTCACGAGTTCATTGTTTGTTTTCCACCACTAGAATTTAATCTTCTGGAGAACAGGGACATTATTTTGCTATATCCCTGCAAGAATAGTGCTTGCTATCTTGTAAGTGTTCAAAAAAATATTTGGGAATGAATGCATGAATTAAGTTCTTTTCAAAGAGTTGCATGTATTTCTCCCCTCTTTTACATCTGAATGACTCATTTTTCCAAAGGAGACCAAAATCAAATTCATCTACCCAAAGCCACTATTTTTTTTCCTACTTAATGGTTTCATTTTCAAACTTTCTTTTCTTTTTTTTTTTTTAAGATTTTATTTATTTATTTGACAGACAGAGGTCACAAGTAGGCGGACAGGCAGGCAAAGAGAGAGAGGGGAGAAGCAGGCTCCCTGCTGAGCAGAGAGCCCGATGTGGGGCTTGATCCCAGGACCCTAGGATCATGACCTGAGCTGAAGGCAGAGGCTTAACCCACTGAGCCACCCAGGCGCCCCTCATTTTCAAACTTTCTATTGCACTTTGTGAATAATTATTTCAAAGCATATTGCTTTGTTCCAGCATATTCTTTATATATGTTTTTATATTGCTAATGTGTGTTTTTCTCAATGATGACTGGAATATAATATATTAGACATGATGGATCGTGTACTAGGGGCTCAAAAGGAGCTCAGATTGGTAATGAGCTTGAATTGATAATGCCAACTATGTTACAGGACTAGAGGCATCTCTTCACAGTTACTTGGGTGGGGCCGCAGATCTGGTGTAAGTTTTCATGCTGACTACCAGGCATGTTCCCTGTCTCTGCTGTTTCAGCCATTGCTGTAGCGGTGCTGTATCATAGGCTAAGAATAAGAATCACTCCCATTCAATTACATTCAAATTTGGGGTAAATCAGTATTTCTTCTTGTTCTAATAATAACAATTAAGCAAAAAGTGTTGGGTTCTGTCCTTTCATCTTTGTAACAGAAATTTGCCTCTAGCAACAAATATTGATCATATTTTTTCATGTGAGGCATTTAGTGCAGGATCAGTCCCCATGCTCACTATTCAATAAAAGTTGTTGAATAGAGTCCAGAAATTGGTTAAATTAATTACTGAATGGACTATAAATTAAAAGCAAGTGCTAGATATAAGGAAACATTAAAATAATTTCCCCCTCTTTGCAATACTCAAAATACTTCCCCACTACCACTGGGTAGCCAAAATCACATGTACTGCACATACAGTTACAATGTTGTGTTGTTAAACATAGAAATACAAAGGGGCTCTGGGCAGCTGGGCTTTGCCATGACTTGACATATCAAGTTAACTCATTCTACAGGACATAGGGAGATCAATGTACAAAATCTGCCTTCCTTAAAAGATCTCTATTGCAAATAAAGAATTACACTCTTTCTGGATCTGACTGAATTTTTTAAGAACTTTAATAGTTTAATCTGGGTCTTGAAATTAGGCTTTTTTCCTAGATTTTTAAGTTGTTTAGGAAAGCACCTTCTGAAATATTTTAAATAACATGATTGCCTGACAATTACTTTGAACACATTGAAAAATTTTCATCCACTGAGAAAAAAATGGGTTCTTGAAAAAAAAAAAGTGTGGGTCTATGTGTGTGTGTAAGAGTGGAAGGGAGAGGGAAAGGGGGAGAAGGAGGGAGGGGAACAAGGAGGCAAAGGGAATGGGTGAGGAAGAGGGGGAGAAAGAAGAAGACAGAGGGAGTGGAGAGGGGCTGCGCTGTAACATACTGGAGTAACAGTCCAAAAACATAATAGCTAGAATTCCTTTCTTTCTAGCTTGTCAAATAATCTGAATAAGCCACAGTTTTCCTGTGGCTAAAATTATAGAAAAATCTACTTAATTCTCTCTGTGGTTCTAGAGGTCACAAAAAATGAACCCTAAAGGAACAGAGTCATGAAGAAACGAAAAGTCTTCTCTAATAACTTTATTCTTTAACTCTCGAATTAGGCGAAAAGTCTTCTCTAATAACTTTATTCTTTAACTCTCGAATTAGGCATACACTTACAGAGGTCTCTCCTCAAAACCTCATCCCAACATTTCTCTTGGATATTTTTAGAGTTATATCTGTGTTTTCTGTTGACATTCTAATATTACTTAGATTTTTACTTATTTTCTAAATTTGAAAGTCCATTCAGCCTATGGGTTGGCACTGTTGCAACAATTAAAGTTTTGCAAATCTCCTCTTAGTAGCAATTGGTCCTTATTCTTTGTCTCTGGTGTAGTCATCTGTGACAGTGCTTCATTCGTCATAGTGTTTGGAGCAATTACTTTCATAAATACTTGATTGTGAAAATTTTAATTTTAGAGACAACCACTTTCTCACCTTTATCTCTCTTATGGAAATGCAGATGGATTTCCACCATCATTAAGAATTGTACTTTTATGATCCAAGTTCTTCTCGCTTGTTCAACTGAAAAAAAGAAGTGGTTGTCAGCATTGATTCGGCTTTAGTCTTTCATTTTCCACTAGATAAATGGAATGATCTTTAAAACTAGGTCACTTGTTTTCAATTTTGGAAGATTTTTACCCAATGTATATGATGACTCAAATTTAAAATAAGCTATAGATTTAGAAAACTGTAGTAAATTAGTTGTAGTCCCAAATAAACAGCTTTGTGGCTATCGTCATTGCACTGAATGAACTCTAGATTAAATAAAAATTAGTTTTCTGAGGTCGTGATAGTACAGGTACCAGCAACAATAGTTGATGACATTTACAAGCACTCAGTGCTTATCAACAACTGCGACATGCTTTACATGCACTACCTCAATTTATTTTCACAACTGTGACAGGCCTCATGATTCCTATTTTATAGAAATTCTGAACTTCACAGAAATTATATGTTACTCATGTTCACACATTTATTAAGTGGTAGATTATAGTTGAGACTCCATCCCATAACGGACTTTGTTATAGTGATAAAATGAAATTTATAATAATGTTATGCTAAATTATAATTACAGATGTATTTGAAATAACTATATCATAGATGATCACAAACAAATTTGGAAGTTGTACTCAAAGGGAGAGATGGATATTGTTTAAGGATTTAATCTTACAATATTGTGAAATACCTTTGTAGGCTTTCAAAAATGTCAAAAAACTGATACCTTAATAGAAGTATGGATTTTTATTATAATTTTATAATTAGAAACTATATTGTATTTTATATCAAGGCTGTAGTAATAATTTCTTTTTGGCATTGAGAAGAATTTTTTTTGCATGACTTTCATTCTTTAGTAAAACTAGAATAATAGTAGGACAGGTAGTAATCTTTCTTTGTCTTAATATTAAATCTTAATTGTTTTCAACTCTGTAGTTACTGAAAATCCTGTTTAAGGATCAGACAGAACCAGTACTAGAAGAAAAATTTTACTGTGTATGGGAGAGCAACAGTATACATGGAAACAACTTGAATACATTTTGAAGATAGGAATGAATGGCTGGGTGAAATGTTTTATTCGAAGTCGTGTATATTCAGTCCTGAAAATCATAGGACTATATTATATAATTCATCAAACTTGGAGGTTCTTTTCAGCCCTTGCTGTTTTCAAGTAAGTAAATGTCATGCTTTGTGAGAGAAGTTTATTTTTCAGGTTCATCTATGATAAAGCAGGAAACATGTCCCATCAGGTCCTGGAGAGAAACTCAAAAGTGAATCAAGGTCCAGGATAATTGGTTTTTCTCTGACCACCCCTGCTTTCTTCTCAAAAATAGACTTTGTTGTTCCCACAGGCTCTCCCCCACTGTGAGAGGCTGCTAAGCTATTACTGTTGCTGGTACTGCCACCCGAGTATTCCTGCTGTGTTCTGTCCTGTCTGTAGCTCTGTGCCATGCATGACCTCTCCCTCTGACATCCTCAGCTGTAGTAGCATCTGCTTTGGGGAACCACATAATTCTTTGTTGTTAGAAAGAGGCTGTTCTGTACATGATGGGGATGTTTTGCAGCATCCCGGTCGTCTGCTCACTAAATGCCAGAAACTGTCTCCAGCCATTGCTGGGTGTTGCTGAAAATTGTTTCTGGTTTCAGCCACTTAACACTTAAGAATTTCTTATACATTGTGTGTCACGTTCTCTCTCTCCCTACATTTCTCTCTCTCTCTCTCTCTCTCTCTGCCTCTTTCTTTCTCTCCCTCTGAATCTCCTTCTTCTTGCCGGACTCTCTTTCACTCTCTCTCTCACTCCCCCTCCTGCTTTCTCATTGGGAAACTCACTTTCAGGGAGAGAAAGCTTCCCAGACAGTGACAGTATGCCTAGCCAATACTTTGCGTGGTCTTTCCATTAGAGTTTAATAATATCGAGGCTTAGGGGATGTTAAATAAACCAAATGAATGACACAATTTCCCTTTATCCTGTTACCGTTTATAAGAATTTATTTTTGTAAACTTTTGTGGAAAAATATCTTTAGTCGTGAAGAAAAAATTATTTAAAGTTTAATCATTCCTTCATTTTCAGTTCTGTTTTTTAAATCCAAGTAAAATAAAACTGACTACTTTTAATTTAAAATATAATTCTTATGTGATTTAAGTTTTTACAAAAGAAATTCTACCTACCCCTTCTATTAGTACCTATAGATCTTATATTTTAATGTATAATTTATATTCCGGAATGCCTAGGTTCAAACTCATATTGACACTTACTGATCGTCTCACCCTGGAAATTTACGTAACCCAATTATGCTTTAGTTTTCTTATTTTTAAATGGGGATAAAATTAATGCCAATCTTGTAGGGTTTTAAGAATGATGAAATGATTTAATATTTATTTTTAAAAACCATTTAAGTGTGTATTAAATGAACATAGTAATAAACATATCCATTATCCCCCAAAGTGAGAGGTTCCATGGTTATCTTCATATATCAAACTCACTCATCATATTGTATATTTTAAATCAAGGCAGCTTATTGTGTTGATTATACTTTAATAAAGCTGATATAAACATATATTTACAAATATATTTTTATAACAATGTTCTCCTAATCATAAAAATGGTTATTTCTATATAGTGATAATCTGTGTGGTTTGTTTACAGTTCAATTAAGGCTTTATTAAATTTAATTAAACTGTTTTCTGCATTGCTTAGATTTTTTATAATGAGATCAACACAGACTATCACTTTCTTAGAGGAAAGCATTTTGAATGTAATAACGAAGTCAATATTCATTTCTAATTCTTTATAACCTTTCACTCTTTCTTAGGCTTCTGACGCAGTACTTCTTATCCCAAAGTCTGAGCACTATTATTACATCATTTTACATTTGACAGGTCACATCTCAGAGAAGACTTACTTTACTATCTCTAAATGTAGCTATGAAAACTTATTATGTAAATTTCCCATATGTTGTATTTCTTTCCTGTATTCAGAAGCAACGCGTTGAGTAAGTGAACCTTTCTTTATGTTTAACTTAATAGCATGAAACAATTTAAGTGTATTGTTGCTTCCTGTCTATGGAATGCAACTGCTATTAACCAATTTTGGCTTAGTAATTTTTCATATAGAGGAAGTGTTATATTCTTAAATTTCCTCTTAGCTCCTCTTTGTAAGATTAATTTTATTTCCTGAATTGCTTGTTTCCACAAGCCTTGCACGAACATGACATTTTCCATAGAACTGTCTCTGAGTGGGCCAAACTTTATCAATTACGACAGCATAATAGCAAGAACATCCACCTCTTCCTTTCCCTGATACATGCAAAAGTGATCCTTTCATACTTGAAGGTACGAGTAATTTGAAGATTTTTAAAATGAGACTATTGATTACAAGACAAAACATTTCACCAGTAATGTTATGGCTACCAATAGTCTCATATATTTCAACTTTTTAAGTAATGTCTATGTGAAATATTTTTGAAAGTTAGTTTTATTTTTTGTTACAATAATGTGCCTTAATTGTAAACCTTTAGAAAAAGCAAATAACTATTTTATTTCATTATCTCCCCCGATATTGAGACTAGCAGACTGTCCCTATGTCTACTTTTGTGTATGGACACAGATGCGGGAGGGCAGAGGTATGCAAATACAGAACAGCCTTTAATTTCCTCTTTTATTTTTTTAAACCTTGGGAGCAGCTTAGAACCAGTATATCTCAACTTTGTTCGACATAATTATATTTTTATTCAAAAGCTACTATTTGGCCAGCTACTCTTTTTGTCAATAGCCCTGGTTCATTAAGGTATCATTTTGATTCCCTGTATAATTCTGTTCTATTTCAGTCCCATAACTACTCCCTTAATACTTAGTTCTTTCTCTTTTATCCTCTAATTGTATCTCTACTCTTGTTTTTAAAGATGCTTGTGAAAATACTCATCCTCTTTTTCAAAACACCTTATGATCTCATCTGGTGGCTGCCTCTGACACAGTCCTTCTGTATGCAGATGAATCGTCATGTTTAAGTGGACATCCCATGTCATTCACTGTATTGGATTTTTATTTTGTGTTAGATTTTTCCATGTTTGGATGCCTTTCTTGTCCCCCTTGGACACTTCCTGGAAGCTACTTTTGCTTTAAGCCTCATTTTGAGTCTTGTTTTCTCTAAATGTCCTCTGAGAAGCACACTTGTTCTTGTCCTAGTCTGCTTATTTTTAACACTAAAGTCTAAGAATTTAGAGGTAGAAGAACTTTCAGAGATCGTGTGTTCAATCTTTTGGTGATGTCTGAAGAGTTGAAGTGGGTTTGTCCATGTTAGCAGACTAGCAACTGCAGAACTGAGATTAGAATTCCCATCTCCAAATTTTATATCATATGACCATTATCTTTGCCCATGCAGTTTGCTTCCGTTTGATTTTTTTAAGGATTTTATTTATTTAATTGACAGTGTGCACTAGAGAGCACAAGCAGGGGGAGCACCAGCAGGGGGAGCTGCAGAGGGAGGAGAAGCACACTTCCCATTGAGCAGGGAGCCTCATGTGGGGCTTGATTCCAGGACCCCAGGATCATGACCCAAGCTAGCTGAAGGCAGACGCTTAACCGACTGAGCCACCCAGGCACCCCAGCAGTTTGGTTTTGATATTTAGTCACATATTACTTTCTGGTATTATTGTCTCATTGATGATCTTGTTTCCCAGGTTGATAAAGGCTTATTGAAAATTAGGCTTATACTTGGATATATGTCCTCCACATGCACAGCCCAGTCTGAGCCATGGAGCTGTCATCAGTGCACACCCCCTCTCCTTTCTTTCTTTCTGTGTGTGTGTGTGTGTGTGTGTGTGTGTGTGTGTGTGTCAGGGGATACCCTAATACCAACTATAGACTTAACAGATATCTTTTTTTTTTTTAAGTGAAGACATTTTTTTTTTTTAAAGTGAAGACTTTATCTTGTAGAGCAGTTTTAGGTTTACAGCAAAATTAAGAAGCTCTAGTGATTTCGTATTTACCCCTTGCTCCCACACATGCACAGCCTCCATGTTATCAATATCCTCCACAATGGTAGTACCCTTCTTATAATTGCTGAACCTCTTTTGACACATTACAATCACCCAAAGGTCATAGTTTACATCAGGACATTAGGCTTCACTTTTTTTTTTTTTTTTAAGATTTTATTTATTTACTTGACAAACAGAGATCACAAGTAGTCACAGAGGCAGGCAAAGAGGAGGAAGCAGGCTCCCTGCTGAGCAGAGAGCCTGATGTGGGGTTCCATCCCAGGACCCTGAAATCATGACCTGAGCCAAAGGCAGAGGCTTTAACCCACTGAGCCACCCAAGTGCCCCCATTAGGGTTCACTTTTGATGAGATGTCTGTTTTTAAGGGTTTTTCTTATGAAGATTGTATACTCAATATAAGCTTTGTTAAAGAATTTTGTAATCCTTTGTGTTTAGTTTTGACCAAGTATTAGATCATAACATTTTTTTCAATGACTGTCTTACTCCCCTCCACCTCTGACATCCGGAATCCTTATTAATTGGGCCCATTACCTCTCTTCCTTTTGTTTTCCTTGGCAGTAGGAAAAGGCACTCATCTGTGTGTGACAAGAATTCCCTCTTCTCCACCAAAACAAATCTTTGGAAGAAGCCACAAAGGCCAGAGCTCAGTGTAACAAAGCTTTTTGCATCCTTTAGGATCTGCTTTTTATTTCCCTGGTCCATTACGTAACTCTTATTTAAGTTTGGTCATAAAATTGTGACAAGCAGTAGTCCCTGTGTTCATTAGAACACATCTTTGTAGACACATGTGTGGGAATTCTGCCTTTCTCTTACTAGTCCTACCAAAAATACAGAACTAAGTCTATAAAGACAGAAAATGTGTGTGTTTGGTGGATGAGAGGTTGGGAAGCAGCTACTATTAAGACAGTTGTGTGGAAACCACATGACAGAGTAATAATATACACTCCATGGTGAAGGAACGGGTTTGAACGTAAGAAAATCGTACAGGGATTGCCCTTTCACAAGGGAGCAGTCCCTCTGGAACATCAAGTTAGTAATCTAAACTATACTTTACTATTAAAACTACTCATGCTTGAAATAAGTTGTCCTAGTCATTAATTAAATCATAAAACCACAGAATAAACTCACTGACATCTTTGTAAAATGAGGATTTAATTATAAACTTTAATCTTGGCAATGCTGCTTGAATGAAACTTAAAACTGTGACCATAAATGTGTATACTCAATAAAAGGTAACCTTCTCACTTATTAGCAACACTTCCCCCACTTAAGGAGTTTCCTTTCCTGATGCTTTTGGCACATCTGACCCACTTTCCACTTCATTGGTCCTTAGGAGACATATATACTTTTTAAAATATGGATTCAACATTCAGAAGCCTCTCAAGTGACCCATAACTCAAAACTCTGTTTAATCAGAATTTCAACTTGAAGGAATAAATGTTAAGTAGCAGCACAACACATTCCTTTTCACCTCTAATTTAATTTTTTTTCTTTTTTCCTATAAGCTCATAATGTTTATTACCTTTAGCAAAAATGAATTAGAAAAATCTCCTTCACCTGCTGCACTACTCTTTCACACTTAATACACTTAACACTCTGATGGCAAATGGACTGTCTTAGAGGAATTACATTTATATTGAGGTGATCTGAGGCCATATCACAAGATGTCACCTGCTTTTAGTCCACACTCATCCCTTTGGAGATCTTCTTTAACAGCAAGCCCTAAAATTAATAGCTTTGTAACGCAGCCTATCTTAGGATTTTGCTTAAATTAGTGAAAATAGTAGAACTTTGCTAATACTCCCCAAAGCATATAATGTCTCTTAAAAAAATAGATGTTTTTTGAAAAAAAAATATTCTCACATAGAATTCTTGTAAGGGGAGAATTGGTCAGGAAGTCTTCCTCAACAGTCATGCAGGCTCCCAAGTGGATAGAGGTTCTGTCATCTTCAACAAATGCTTTCAAGGTTACCCTGTTAGTCACTGTGTCAGCCTGAAGGGAAAAGTGCATTGAGGATGTGTGTTAGATTTCCATAGGCCATTCTTCATAGTAGTGCATACCATTTCTGCTTGCCTTCCATTGGTTAATCAGTTACATGGCCATACTTAAGCACAAGGAAGGCAGGAAAACATGCTTTGGTTTTGTGTTTGGGAAGAAGAGATATTCATGGATTTGTGTGAGCAGCTCGTTGTTTCTGCCATACCCATTCATGTTCATTCAATCTCTATTACTGCAAAAAAGGAACATTTTATGCTTGGACAGATCTTAAGAAAGTTTGGTCTTCTACTAAAAAAAAAGAAAGAAAGAAAAGAAAGGTTCGTCTTCGGAAATGAGTGAGATTCATTTAGTCAACTTCCTGGATTTTAATTCAAGAAAGTAGACCTGATTTCTTGCAATGAAATTGAAATCATTGTTATCAAAGACATGTAGCTTCAAATAGATGTAATTTACAACAGATTTTACAAAATTTGTGATCATATTTTCTGTTTGGACAGTCAGCCATCTCTATCCCTGTGTAAACCTGTCTTCTTCTATCATATCCTTACTGACCATTTTAGGGCTAGGTCAAAAATGCAAGTTCTATAGAGCTGGCTTAAGTTTCTAGGACTTAAAACTCACCAAGTTCCCCAAGAGGGTAATTTTATTCTCTTTCATTCAGGAAGAGTTATACTATCCTTGGGATGTGAAGGACTGACATGTTGGTGGAACTGAAGGCTTCAAAAGACTTTACACAAAGTTTAGTTTTACATTTTTCAAACTGACATGGCTTTCCTGGTAGCAAGTTGTGCCAAATTCACTTTCCCCCTTCTCCTTTCCTTTTATGGTTAGTTTATTTGCTCAGTTGGGAAATAAAGAATACTAAAACTTAAAAAAGTTCTTTCTAGAAGGATGGATTATCTATGGCCTTAGTGATGACTCCAATCAATGAGCGCTACTGAATAACTGCCTCTTCCCTATTGTTAGCGCAGGTAGCTGCTTCATTGAGGTCTTCACTATACCTCCCAGTATAATTCCTAATAGCAATTCCTCAGAGCTGGATTTTCAGTCCAGATTATCCCAAGAAGCCCAATTATTCATTGTCAAGCTTGCTTCTGGACACTACAAAGCTGCACAACTCTTTAAAGGTTTCTTCAGTGGGGTAACTAGTTGTCCCAATTTGCTTGGGACTGATTGGTTTCCTGGGATTCTGAAATTCTGAAAATCCCCAGCAAACTGGGATGAGTTGGTTCTCTTGCAGTCCTTTTTTTTCCCTCACCATAGCACATACCCTCTTCAATGTCCATCACCCAGCCACCCCACCCCTCCCACCTCCATCTTCCCCTCCAGCAGCCTTTAGTTTGTTTCCTGAGATTAAGAGTCTCTTATGGTTTGTCTCCCTCTCTGGTTTCATCTTGTTTCATTTTTGCATCTCTTCTTCTATGATCCTCCGTCTTGTTTCTCAAATTCCTCATATCTGTGAGATCATCTCATAATTGTCTTTCTCTGATTAACTTACTTCACTTAGCATAATGCCCTCTAGTTCCATCCACGTCATTGCAAATGGCAAAATTTGGGGGGTTTTGATGGCTGCATAGTATTCCATTGTATATATATACCACATCTTCTTTATCCATTCATCTGTTAATGGACATCTAGGCTCTTTCCATAGTTGCTGATTGTGGACATTACTGCTCTAAACATTCAGGTGCATGTGCCCCTTCAGATCACTATATTTGTATCTTTAGGGTAAATACCAGTAGTGTAATTGCTGGGTCATATGGTAACTCTATTTTCAACTTTTTGAGGAACCTCCGTACCACTTTCCAGAGTGGCTACACCAGTTTGCCTTCCCACCAACAGTGTGGGAGTATTCCCCTTTCTCCACATCCTTGCCAACATCTGTCATTTCCTGACTTGTTAATTTTAGCCATTCTGACTGGTGTGAGGTGGTACCTCACTGTGGGTTTTTTTTTTTATATATATTTTATTTATTCATTTGAAAGAGAGAGAGAGATCACAAGCAGGAAGAGAGGCAGGCAGAGAGAGAGGGAGAAGTAGGCTCCCTGCTGAGCAGAGAGCCCGATGTGAGGCTTGATCCCAGGACCCTGAGAACATGACCTGAGCTGAAGGCAGAGGCTTAACCCACTGAGCCACCAGGCACCCCCTCACTGTGGTTTTGATTTGTATTTCCCTGGTGCCAAGTGATGTTAAGCACTTTATCATGTGTCTGTTGGCTATTTGGATGTCTGCTTTGCAGGAATGTCTATTCATGTCTTCTGCCCATTTCTTGATTGGATTATTTATTCTTTGGGTGTTGAGTTTGATACATTCTTTATAGATTTTGGATACTAGCCCTTTATGTGATATGTCATTTGCAAATATCTTTTCGCATTCTGTCGGTCGTCTTTTGGTTTTGGTGACTGTCTCCTTTGCTGTGCAGAAGCTTTTGATCTTGATGAAGTCTTGATAGTTCATTTTTACCCTTGCTTCCCTTGCTTTGGTGATATATCTATGAAGAAGTTGTTGTGGCTAAAGTCAAAGAGGCTGCTGCCTGGGTCCCCTCAAGGATTTCTGTCTCACATTGAGGTCTTTCATCCATTTTGAATCTATTTTTGTGTGTGGTATAAGAAAATAGTCCAATTTCATTCTTATGCATGTGGCTGTCCAATTTTCCCAACCCCATTTGTTAAAGAGACTATCTTTTTTCTATTGGAATTTCTTTACTGCTTTGTTGAAGATTAGTTGACCATAGAGTTGAAGATCCATTTCTGGGCTCTCTATTCCGTTCCATTGATCTATGTGTCTGCTTTTGTGCCAGTACCATATTGTCTTGATGATTACAGATTTGTAATAGACCTTGAAGTCTGAAATTGTGATGCCGCCAACTTTCATTTTCTTTTTCAACATTCCTCTGACTATTTGGGGTCTTTTCTGGTTCCATATAAATGTAGGATTACTTGTTCCATTTCTTTGAAAAAAGTGGATGGTATTTTGATAGGGATTGTGTTAAATGTATAGATTGCTCTAGGTAGCATAGACATTTTCTCAATATTTGTTATTCCAGTTGATGAACATGGAACGTTTTTCCATTTTTTTGTGTCTTCCTCAATTTCTTTCATGAGTACTTTGTAGTTTTCTGAGTACACATTCTTTGTCTCTTTGGTTAGATCTATTCCTAGGTATCTTATGGTTTTGGGTGCAGTTGTAAAATTGCAAGGGATTTGCAATTTACAAATTGCAATTTATGACTGCAATTGTAAACTTGTAAGGGATCAACTCCTTAATTTCTCTTTCTTCTGTCTTATTGTTGGTGAATAGAAATGCAACTTATTTCTGTATATTGATTTTATATCCTGACACTTTATTGAACTCCTGTATGAGTTCTAGCAGTTTTGGAGTGGAGTCTTTTGGGTTTTCCACATAAAATATTATATCATCTGCAAAGAGTGAGAGTTTGACTTCCTTCTTTACCAAATTGGATGCCTTTTATTTCTTTTTGTTGTCTGATTTCCAAGGCTAGGACTTCTAGTACTATGTTGAATAGCAGTGGTGATAGTGGACATCTCTGCTGTGTTCCTGATCTTGGGGGAAAAGCTCTCAGTTTTTCCCCATTGAGAATGATATTCGCTGTGGGTTTTTCATAGATGGCTTTGATGATATCGAAGTATGTACCCTCTATGCCTACACTGTGAAGAGTTTTGATCAAGAAAGGATGCTGTACTTTGTCAAATGCTTTTTCAGCATCTCTTGAGAGTATCATATGGTTCATTCTTTCTTTTATTAATGTATTATATCACAATGATTGATTTGTGGATGTTGAACCAACCTTGCAGCCCAGGAATAAATCACACTTGGTCATGGTGAATAATTCTTTTAATGTTTGTTAGATCCTATTGGCTAGTATTTTGGTGAGAATTTTTGTATCCATGTTCATCAGGGATATTGGTCTGTAATTCTCCTTTTTGATAGAGTCTTTGGTTTTGGGATCAAGGTAATGTTGGCCTCATAAAATGAGTTTGGAAGTTTTCTTTCCATTTCTATTTTTTGGAACAGTTTCAGGAGAATAGGTATTAATTATTCTTCAAATATTTGGTAGAGTTCCCCTGGGAAGCCGTCTGACCCTGGGCTCTTGTTTTGGGGAGATTTTTGATTACTGCTCCAATCTCCTTACTGGTTATGGGTCTGTTCAGGTTTTCTAGTTCTTCCTGGTTCAGTTTTGGTAGTTTATACATCTCTAGCAATGCATCCATTTCTTCCAGTTTGTCAAATTTGCTGGTGTATAGTTGCTCATAATATGTTCTTATAATTGTTTGTATTTCTTTGGTGTTAGTTGTGATCTCTCCTCTTTCATTCATGATTTTATTAATTTGGATCCTTTCTATTTTCTTTTTGATAAGTCTGGCTAGGGGTTTATCAATCTGGATCCTTTCTATTTTCTTTTTGATAAGTCTGGCTACGGGTTTATCAATCTTATTAATGCTTTCAAAGAACCAGCTCCTAGTTTCATTGATCCATTCTACTGCTCTTTTGGTTTCTATTTCATTGATTTCTGCTCTGATCTTTATTATTTCTCTTCTCCTGCTGGGTTTAGACTTTCTTTGCTGCTTTTACTCCAGTTCTTTTAGGTGTAGGTTTAGGTTGGGGATAAGATAAATTAGTAAAAATAGGTTAAAACAGGAAAGAGGAAAAATTCAAATAAAAGAAAAGTAGAAAAAGAAAAAAAATAATGAAAATTTTTAAATTGAAATTTGAAAGACTAAAGAATCATGGGAAAAAAGTCATGAATTCTATGTGCTGTATTCCCCTAGCACTGGTGTTTTCCATTTCTCATTAATTGGCGAACTTGGTCTTGGCTGGATGTTCTTGCTGATCTTCTGAGGGAGGGGCCTCTTGCTGTGTTTCTCAAATGTCTTTTCCTGAGGTAGAATTGCACCACCCTTGCCAGGGGCCAGGCTAAATAATCTGCTCAGTTTTGCTCTTGGTAGCTTTTATTTCCTGAACACTTTCCGTTTAGCTTTGAAAGACAGGAATGAAGATGGCAGCCTCCCAATCTCCAGCCTTGTGGGACTTGAGATCTTGGGGCCCCACTTCTCAGTGTACCCTCAGAGAAAAACATTCAATCACTCCCATTTTCCTGGTCTCTGGGCACACTCTGAGCTCACCCATCCTGTGACCGAGAATTTCTATCTCTGGCACACAGCCCCGTTTGGAGTCTCCAAACACAGCAGATTCCTGCAGCAGACTCCACACCACTCCTCCTGATAGAGGAAGAGGGGTCTCCCTGGATCTGCCACTTGTGGGTTCCCTGCTTGAAGACAAGTGGCCCAACTGTGATTTGGATCACATTTAAGTTAACCCCAAGCTGAGAGACCCCTCTTTGGCTCCATCTCTGTGGCCAGCTTCCCTGTTCCTATACCTTGGAGCTCTGCCACACTCAGTCACCCCTGGTCTTTCTGTGACCCTGCAGGTCCTGGGACCACACTGTCTCAGCAAAGGCTTCACCCTCCCCATTTAGCCTCTGGAGCAATGTCCCTCAGTGGAGCAGACTTCTAAAAGTTCTGATTTTGTGCACTGCTATTCTACCACTTGCCAGGAGCTGGCCCTTCCCCCCGCAGTCTCTCTTCCCATATAGCGCCTCGGATTCACTTCTTTGCACATCCTACTTCCAAAAAGTGATCATTTTTCCATTCCTAGAATTGCTGCTCTTCTCTTCACTCCTGTTGAGTTTGTAGGTGTTCAGATGGTTTGATAACTACCTAGGTGAATTCCTGGGACCAGATGAAATTTAGGTCTCCTACTTCTCTGCCATCTTGCTCCTCCCCCAGGTTCTCTTATAGTCTTACAGTCTTCTAGAGCTGCTAGGTAATAATAAAAGCACAAACTATACTTTCTTATCCCTCGGCTTCAGTTTGCTTACTCTGAGGTGGTAAACCTTAGCTCCCTTGGCCTGTGACTCAACAGGAAGTAATTCTCAAATTGCGAACTCACACCACCTGTATCAGAATAAAGATGATTTTTAAAATAAAAATCCCAGGGTTCTACTCCAGATCAGCCCCGCCAAATTTTAACAGATGGGCCTAAAATCTTAAATTCCTATTAAGGACACTTGGCAATATTTAAATGCACCACAATTTGGGCTTTATTTCCTTATGGAATCCTCTTAAGAAGTGGCAAGAGATTCCCCTTTTCTCACCTGCCTGGATCAAGTTTAGGTAACTATAGTGCTTAGCACTCAACTTTATTTAGGATATATAGACCCTTATGTAAATAAAGTTCTAAGTTATCGTTATACACCAGGGGTTTGCAAAACTCCTCCCCATAGAAGAATGTTTGGTGTATACATGGGATTTCAAATATCTTTGTCTCAGTGCCTTCCCCCGACCTCTCACCCAGGGCAGTCATTGAACTTCCAAGCTCCCATCAGGGCTTTCTTTCTCTTGGATGTTGCATAGTAGTCATCTATACCACCATCAAATCCTCTTGAGGGAAAGCTACATTCTTTTTTTTTTTTTTTTTTTTTCAATTCCTGACTATTTTCTTTGCCATTTCTTTTTCTCTCTCCCGGTGGTTACCCCAATGAATATGCTCTTCTGTCCTGGAATATAAGATTTAAGGTCCTTCTCACCCAGTGTCAGGCATACTATGTATAACTCTTCTGAGATAACATAACAAGCCTCTTCCTTTTCCTCCTCCATAGCCTCTAAGGTGGGGAGTAGGTTTTCTATGAGGAGATAAGATGGCAATGGTAATCAGGTTTCAACTTCTTTCCTTAATTACCAGGTATTAGCTACAATTTTCCTTTGTGGGACAGCAGACTCTCCCCCGTTTTCTTTTAAGAAAAGCCTGTGAAGTATACAGCCTGTTGTGGTCATAGTAGATCCCTCCACTAGATGGCACTCCTAGGTTAGCTTTGTTTTCAGCTTCCTGAAGTACAATGGATTGATTTTCACAATGAAGCAAGAACAGAGGCCCATGATTTATATTTCATGATTTTCTTGGCTGATTACAGGAACTAAAATATTTTGCATTCTTTCAGGAATGTAAGTGTATTATACTGTTGAATCTGAGGTATATTGTGGCATATTGGGGAGTACATTACAATGTAGACAAACAGTAATAAGCAGATGAATGCTATTTATTGCTGCAGACCAAAGAGCTCAGAAAGAGAGGGCCTCTTTCCATAAAGATGGAGCTTGGGCCTTGCTGTATCTTTCACTGGGACAACTCAATTTCCACCAGTACCTCTCTTCCGACTCCTAATTAAGTAGCACACCAACCACCCTCTACAGGCAGGAATGGGACATCAAATGAGGTTTTAATATCTCAAGATGAAAAGGCATAATAAAAGAGAGGGTTTGGAACCCACAAGTACAAGGTAGGGGGTATTAGTGATCTTCAGCTTGTGGAAAAAACAATAAAAAACCTGGTTTAGTATATTAACAAATTATGGGCTTATTTTTCAACCCACATTATTCTCTGGTGTATATTAAATTTATGATAAACTCTTCATTTAGACTTTGATAAAAGATAAAATATACGCAATAAAAATATATAAATGATAAAAGCCATTCTAGATTTTCAAGTTGTTAAGTGAATAAATGCCTTGGCTCTATTTCGCAATGATGATGTCTTTGAACATGAATCATCTGTCTCAAAGGTACTAAAACTAGACAGGTAATTTTCTTTATCAGTTTTTGTTTTTAATTGAAAACATTTTTCTACTTTATTCTGGCCTTTTAAATATATATGCATAGTCTGAGCAGCTTCATAGATTTCTGTCATTTGTAGGAATCACATCAGAGAATGAGTATGAATCAACTGTTACTTTAATCGTACTTTAAACTGTTACTTTAATCGTACTTAATTAATCGTACTGTTCTTTCAGTTTCAAAACATTTAAAACATTGAAACAACATTAAAAAATTAGAAATTACCAAACACATTTAGAAAAGTGGCTTGCTATAATGTTTTCCTTTTTTGTTAGCGTGAAGCTTTGACTGGGTTGAAGGGTGGCTTTATATTTTCACTCAGACAAGGCTGCTTGTAGAGTCTCCAGATAATAAGCTAAAGTAATACTGTGAAGAATGACACCTGCATAGCACAGATTTTGCAAGGATGTCAAAGTCCCTTTACTTATGGCCACTTTTATGTCTTACAATGGTATTCTGAATTCCTGCCACTCCTAAAACAAAACAAGTAAGTTGATGCTGTCTGCAACTTTATTAATAATTTGTATTCAGGAAGTCAGAGAAGGCAAAGAGAACTGTCTAAACATAGGGAACTCCTAGGACTCCCTTCCATGAGCATGTGTTCCAAGTTGACAGTGGCCTATTAATGACAATGTATGGAAATAAAAGTATTTTTAACTGATTTATTAATATGCTAAGTAGATACACTTACTGGAGTCAAGACAAAAGAACACTGAATCATATCTGGAGTTGTAATCTTTGTAAATTTTCTGGAGGCCAGAATTCACAGAATTAGGAAAATTCAGGGGAAAAAAAACCCCTTTAGTTTAATTGTTTTGAATGAGACTTTGCAGAGATATGAAAAATATTAGAATTGTTTGGTGTGACTTAAGGGGGGCACTTTTCAAATTTTTAAAATATCAGATTTAAGGTAAATTAAAATGCATACTTAATAAAGCCAGAAAGAACCTTAGCTTTTCATTAATCCAAGAGATAGCTGTAATTTTTGTTGAGTGCAAAATTACTACCAATGCTTCTTTTCTTCAGGAAATATTGCCAATAGCTACCAGTAATTGCACATTCCTTATAGCTCTGGTCTTAAAGGCTCAACTACTTAGGAATGATTGATAGTGTAGAGAATTTCCCAATTTTCTTTTTGATTTTAGAGATAATACAATCTATGTATAAACCAATCTATGTAAAATTAATGAGCAGCATATTTAAATGTAAGCCACAACTTAAATAAAATTTAAAAAAAATATATAAATGACAAAATGTATTTGATATCTTTCTTCAAATTCTTCACTTAACCAATGTCTACAAATGTGCCTCTAGTTTTCATTTCAAGTCTGAACTAAATGCCAAATTCAACAAAGCCAATTGAATGTTCTTTTTTTAATTGAAAGACCTTTAAGATTTTATAATTGGGTTTGGATCTATTGTTCTAAACTTCATGATGGCATCTGTAGTCCTTATTTATTAATTGTCTTAAACCATCTGCTTAGAAGTGGAGAAGAAAGTACAAGAGGAAAGGAGGGAGGAAGGAATAAATGAAAATAATAGAAGAATTAAAAAGAAGAAAAAAATGGAAGAATAGAAGGATAAAGGAATGGAGGGAAAAGAAAGAACACATTGCCTTCTGCTATTTCTATCTCTTTTTTTTCCCTCACCTCCTGAAATATGAATATAGGAAGAGAGCCTTAATTATTAGTGGACACATTAATTAATAATCAGGTTACATACTTTACACAGTAACAAGCCCCTCAACCTTAAGGTTCTTTACATAGATGATTCATAAGAATGTTATATAGGTAAATTATAAATGTAATTAAACCATAAATACATAGATGCTGCTGATTTGTATACATCTTCTAATGAGGTATTTTTCTTAGTCTTCATCAAATACTTCATGAAAAGCCTCATAACTAAGGAATGTGTCCTCTGAGCAATGGCTACTTCAAATCCATTTATAAATAAATTCGTGGAGGGAGAGAGGAGCTAAGATGGCAGAGTAGTAGGAGGACCCTAGTCTTGCCTCTTTCTTTGAACACAGCTAGATAAATATCAAATCATTCTTAATACCCAAGAAATGGATCTGAGGACTGACAGAACTGCACAGCTAGATGAAGAGGAAAGGCCACCTCATGGAAAGTAGGCGGTACTTAGATGTGATTTGGGTGAGAATCAGATCACAGGTGCTGCAGAAGTGACAGAGCCCTGGTTGTGGAGAAAGGGGGAAAGAGACAGAAATAGAGAGTGAGGAGCTCATAAGGATTGCACAAGGAAAGCATTTCCTCAAAGCCATTGACTGGAAAAATGAGATGGACTGATTTTTATGTTTTCACAAGTGAGGCCCAAAGACGAGTTTTAAGAAGTCTGTGGCGTGACCAGCATGAAGCCCTGAGCACACTGCAGTGCTCCAGTGGAGGAGGGCAGAGGACTGGAAGCAGACAGTGCCATCTGAAGATCCCCTGGGATGCACTGGGAGGGATAGCACTCTTTTCTTGGAGCATGTCAGGGAGAGGTGGCATTGCCTCTCCAGGGACAAAAGAGCTGGCAGGTGCCATTACTTTACCTCACCCCTCAACATTGGCACAGAGATGCCTGCTGAGGGTGGCTAGCCTGGACACTGGCTCTTGGCTGTCCTTTACTCCAAATTCCATGCTCCTGTGCTTTAGTGACTGCCCTTCTGGGACAAACATGTGTCAGTCCTGCCTTAGGGAGACCCCCTTCCGGAGGACCAGCATGGCTCTGCACTACACCAGGTCTTTAAAATTTGGAGTCTTAAACTCAGTGGAAGAACACCTAGGACACACAAGAGGAGATTGTTTACTCTTCTGGGAAGACTTTCTGGACAGCAATAGGCACAAACTCCCCTCTCCACGGATGAAGGAGGGAGCTGGCGCCACTTCTCTCCTCTGCCTCTCAGCATAAACTAACTTCAGTAAGGAGCACAGAATCAATACTGGAAGTGTAAATCACTTACACAAGCTCTGCATCCCTGTGCTCTGTAGATGCTGCTTTTCTTGGGCAAGTGAACCCAAGAATCAGTGCAGTGGGCCACTCACCCAGAAAACCAGCACAAACCCACTGCATGCACCTTGTCTACTGACACTGAAGCAAAGCTTCGGCTCTAGTGGAAATAGCATCAGGTCTTTTTTAACAAGCAGACCAGAGTACACCTAGTTAAAACTTGCCACATTCTGGCCAAAGGCTAAACACTCCCCAAGGCAAGGAAAACCTCTACAGAAGACTCACTTGAGGAAAAGAGCAGCCAAAACACAGCAGCGTAGAGCACTCATCATATACCAGAGATATTTCCTGAAGCACCAGGCCTTGGACAGTATATGACCTCTTCTTCATAAAGCCATTACTCTCAGGAACAGGAAACAGCAGGCTTTCCTAATATGCAGAAGAAGACAAGAGCCCTAACAAAATGTTAATTTGGAGGAATTCATCCCAAAAGAAAGAATAAGAAAAGGTCATGACCAGGGATGTAATCAAAGCACATATAAATAATATGCTTGATCCAGAATTTAAAGCAACAACCATAAGGCCACTAGCTGGGCCTGAGAAAAGCATAGACAGCATCAAGGAGTCCCTTACTACAGAGATAAAAGAGTTAAAAGCTAGTCAGGCTAAAATGAAAAATGCAATAACCAAGATTCAACACTGACTGTAATGACCACAAGGATGGAAGAAGCTGAGGAACAAATAAGTGATATAGAAGATAAAATTATGGAAAATAATGAGGGAGAAAAGAAGAGGGTAAGAAAAATATTAGATCATGAATGTAGACTTAAGGAACTCAGTGACTCTGCAAAGTATAATAGCATTCAAATTGTAGGAGTCCCAGAAGAAGAAGAGAAAAAGAAGTGGAACGTTTATTTGAGGAAATTATAGCTGAAAATGTCCCTAACCTGGGGAAGGAAACAGACATCAAAATCCAGGAGAGAAAGCCCATCAAAATCAACAAAAGCAGGCCAATAGCAAGCCATATCATAGTTAAATTGCAAAGTATAGAGTTTTTAAAAACAAGCAAGACAAAAGAAGTTCCTAACTTACAAGGGAAGAAAATAAAGTTAGCAGCAGATCTCTCCACAGAAACTTGGCAAGCAAGACAAAAGTGGTATGATATATTCAATGTGCTGAATGGGAAAAATCTGCAGCCAAAAATATCCTATCCAGCAAGGCCATCAATCAGAAAAGAAGGAGAGCTAAAGAGTTTCCCAGACAAACAAAAACTGTAGGAGTTTGTGACCACTACACCAGCCCTGTAAGAAATATTATAGTGGGAAATAAAGATCAAAAGCAACAAAGCCTAGAAAGGAACAGAGAAAATCTTCAGAAACAACGCCAAAACAAGTAATAAAATGACACTAAATTCATATCTATCAGTAATTATTCTGAATGTAAATGGTCTAAGTGCTCCAATCAGAAGACTTAGGGTGTCAGAATGGATTAAAAAACAAAACAGAAACAAAACAAAAAATAAAACAAAAGAAAAAAAACAAGACACTCATTTTAGACCTAAACACACGTGCAGATTGAAAGCGAGGGGATATGGGGCACCTGGGTGGCTTAGTGGGTTAAAGCCTCTGCCTTTGGCTCAGGTGATGATCCCAGGGTCCTGGGATTGAGCCCCACATCGGGCTTTCTGCTCAGCAGGAAGCCTGTTTTCCCCTCTCTCTATGCCTGCCTCTCTGCCTCCTTGTGATCTCTGTCTGCCAAATAACTAAATAAAATCTTAAAAAAAAAAAGAAAAAAAAAAGAAAGTGAGGGGATAGAGAATGATTTGTCATGCAAATGGACATCAAAAGAAAGATAGAATAACAATACTTACATCAGATAAACTAGATTTTAAACCAAAGACTGAAAGAAAAGATAAGGAAGGGCACTGTATTAGGATTAAGGGGTCTATCTAACAAGAAGATCTAACGATTATAAATATTTATGCCCCAACTTGGGAGCACCCAAATATACAAAACAATTAATAACAAACATAATGAATTCATTGATAATAATACAAAAAAGTAGGGGCTTTAACACCCCCACTTACATCAATGGACAGATAATCTAAACAGAAAACCAACAAAGATATAATAGCTTTGAATGACACTGACCAGATGGACTTAACAGATATATTCAGAACACTGCATCCTAAAGCAGCAGAATACACATTCTTTTTGAGTGCACATGAGAGATTCTCCAGAATAGATCACATACTAGGTCACAAATCAGGCCTCAACAAGTACAAAGAGATTGATCATACCATGCACATTTTCTGACCACAACACTATGCCACTTAAACACAAGAAAAAATTTGGAAAGACCACAAATACATGGAGATTAAAGGATATCCTACTAAAGAAAGAATGGGTTAACCAGGAAATTAAAGAAGAAAAATTTTTAAAAATACATAGGAATAAATGATAATGAAAACACGATGGTCCGAACCTTTGGGATGAAGCAAAAGCTGTCATTAGACGGAAGTATATAACAATACAGACCTATCTCAAGACACAAGAAAAATCTCAAATATGCAACCTAACTTTACACCTAAAAGAACAACAACAACAAAAAAAGAACAACAAATGAAGCCTAATGCCAGCAGAAGAAGGGAAATAAAGATCAGAGCAGAAATAAATGATACAGAAACAAAAACAACAATAACAACAGTAGAATGGATCAAAGAAACTAGAAGCTATTTCTTTGAAAAAATTTACAAAATTGTTAAAGCCCAAGCCAGACTACTCAAAAGGAAGAGAGAAAGGACCCAAATAAATAAAATCATAAATGAGTTAGGAGAGATCACAACCAACAGCACAGAAATATAAACAATTAGAATATTATAAAAAATTATATACCAACAAATTGGGAAATCTGAAAAAAAAAAAAAGGATAAATTCCTAGAAACATATGAACTACCAAAACTGAAACAAGAAGAAATAGAAAATTTGAACAGACCCATAACCAGCAAAGAAATTGAATCAGGAATTAAAAATCTCCCAAAAAACATGGGTCACCAGGTTGCTCAGTCGGTTAAGCCTCTACCTTCAGCTCAGGTCATGATCTCAGGGTCCTGGGATTGAGTCCCACATCAGGTTCTCTGCTCCATGGGGAGCCTGCTTCCTCCGCTCTCTGCCTGTGATCTGCCTACTTGTGAGATCTCTCTCTCTGTCAAATAAAAAACAACAACAACAACAAAAAAACAAACAAAAAAACCCCACAAACAAACAAACAAAAACCTCCCAAAAAACAAAAGTCCAGGGGCAGAAGGCTTCCTAAGGGAATTCTACCAGACATTTAAAGAAGAGTTAACACCTATTCTTCTCAAACTGTTCCAGAAAATAGAAATGTAAAGAAAAGTTCTGAACTGTTTCTATGAGGCCAACGTTACCTTATTCTAAAATCAGAGAAAGACCCCACTAAAAAAGGAAACTCTAGGCCAATGTACCTGATGAATATGGATGGAAAAATTCTCAACAAAATTCTAGCAAATCAAATCCAACAACACTTAAAAGAGTCATTTGCCACGATCAAGTGGGATTCATTCCTGGGCTGCAAGGATGGTTCAACATTCACATATCAATACTATATACTGCATTAATGAAAGAACAGATAAGAACCATAGCATCCTCTCAATAGGTGCAGGAAAAACTTTTGACAAAGTACAGAATCCATTCTTGATAAAAACCCTCAACAAAGTAGGAACAGAGAGAGCATATTTCAACATCACAAAGACCATATATGAAAGACCCACAGCTAATGAAATCCTCAATAAGGAAAAACTGAGAGATTTTCCTCTGTGGTCAGGAGGAAGACAGGGATGACCACTCTCCCTATTCTTATTTAACATAGTGCTGTAAGTCCTAGACTCAGCAATCAGACACCGGAAAGAAATAAAAGGCATCCAAATCAACAAGGAAGAAGTCAAACTTTAACTATTTACAGATGGCATGATACTCTATGTAGAAAACCAATAGACGCCTTCAAAAAACTGCTAGAACTGATACATGAATTCAGTATGCAGGATACATAATCAATGTGCAGAAATCTGTTGCATTTCTATAAACCAATAATGAAGCAGCAGAAATAGAAATAGTGGAATCAATACCATTTACAATTGCATGAAAAGCCATAAGATACCTAAGAATAAACCTAACCAAAAAGGTGAAAGATCTGGACTCTGAAAACTACAGAATACTGATGAAAGAAATGCTCATGGATTGGAAGAACAAGTATTATTAAATTGTCTATAATACCCAGTGCAAACTACACATTTAATGAAAATACCACCAGCACTTTTAACAAAGCTAGAACAATTCTAAAATGTGTATAAAACCACAAAGAACCCTGAATAACCAAAGCAATCTTGAAAAAGAAAAATCTAGAAGCATCATGATTCCAGATTTCAAGCTATATTGCAAAGTTGTAGTCATCAAGACAGTATGGTACCAGCATAGAAACAAACACATAGATCAATGGAACAGAATAGAAAACCCAGAAATGGAGCCACAACTATATGGTTAACTAATCTTTGACAAGGCAGGAAAGGGTATCCAGAGGAAAAAAGAAAGTCTTTTTGACAAACAGTGTTGGAAAAAACAGCAACTCGCAAAAGAATGAAACTGGACCACTTTCTTACACCACGCAAAAAAATAAATTCAAATTGGATAAAAGACCTAAATGCGAGACAGGAAACGATGAAAATTCCAGAGGAGAACACAGGTGTTAACCTCTTTGACATCAGGCATAGCAACTTCCTACTAGACATGTGTCTGGAGATAAGGGAAACGAAAGTAAAAATGAACTGCTGGGATTTCATTACAATAAAACGATTCTGCACAGTGAAGAAAACAATCAACAAAATTAAAAGTAACCTTTGGAATGGGAGAAGATAATTGCAAATGACAAATCTGATAATGGGTTCGTACCCAAATCTATCAAGAACTTATCAAATTCAATACCTCAAAACAAGCAATTCAGTTAAAAAATGGGCAGAAAACATTTATAGACATTTTTCCAAGAAAAACATATAGGTGGCTAACAAACACCTGAAAAGGTGCTCAGTATTACTCCCTACCAGGGAAATACAAATCAAAACTATACTGAGATACCACGTCGCACCTGTCAGAATGGTTATCATTAACAACAAAGGAAACAACAGATGTAGATGAGGATGCAGAGAAAGGGGAATGCTTTTACACTGTAGGTGGGAAAGCAAACTGGTGCAGCTGTTCTGGAAAACAGTATGGAGTTTCCTCAAAAAGTTAAAAATAGAACTACACTACAACCCGGCAATTGCACTATTGGGTATTTACCCAAAGGATACAAAAGTACTGACTTGAAGGTATACGTGCATGATGTTTATGACAGCCGTATCAACAATAACCATATGGAAAGAGCTCAAATGTCCATCAAATGATGAACATGTAAAGTAGATACTGTGTGTATATCTAAAATGAAACAATAGTCGTCAAAAAGAATGGAATCTTGCCATTTGTAACAACCTGGATAGAGCTAGAGTGAATTAGACTAAGCAAAATAAGTCAGAGAAAGACAAATACCATATGTTTTCATTCATATGTCGAATTTAAGAAATGAAGGTGAGGGACATAAGAGGGTGAAAAGAGAGGCAAACCAGAAAATAGACTGTTAACTATGGAGAACAAACTCTGAGGGCTGCTGGAGGGGAGTTGGGCAGGGGGATGGGTTAAATGGGTGATGGGTATTAAGGAGAGCACAAGTGATGAGCACTGGGTGTTGTATGAAAGTGATGAATCATTAAATTCTATTGCTAAAACTAGTATTAACACTGTACATTAACTTACTGGAATTTGAATAAATGTTCAAAACTAAAGAATGAATGAATGAATGAATTCATGTAAATAGGATATATCATGAGTTTTATAAACAAATGCTCTCAGACAAAAAGATTGATTCAAAGGACCATCATGCCCCCCAGCATTCCTTGTATTATTGTTGAAGAAACAATTGTCTGGGACCACTGTAGGTATACCTGAATTCTTGAGTAGTAGCCAAGTTAAACTGTTCTCAATGTTCTAAATATTTATGTTTAGCTCAGATTTTCAGAAGAAATTTGTCACATTGAGGAGAGTATGAGCTAGTAGAAATTGTCATCCTTTTCAAATCCAATTCCTTTTTGTATCAAATATCCTAAAATTAAATTTATTGGTAATATATCTCTTATACAAACATAACTTATAAATCTACATAATGTCCATTCATAATAATAAAATACAATAAAAGGATAGATGATAAAATGATCTGTATTTCCATATGTTAATCCTTAGGCACAAGTGTTCTAAAAAACAATTTAGTGAGATATTTGCACTTAAACACAAAATCATCATAATGCAACAGCTAAACAATGCAAACTAATACAGGGGCTGTGTTCTGGCAAGTAAATTATCGTAATATCATAAATTATCTTGATCAATGTCATGATTTGTCTAAAATGGTGAACAAGCTTATAAGGCTCCAGAAAAAAATAAAAGTACATTTTCCCCCCTTATTATACAGTACTTGCATTCCTGGAAAAGTCAATGTGTATTTAAAAATATTTTTTAAATGTTAGGTTTTTTGCAAAGTAGAGTTGGGTTCATTTAGGAAAATACATATCAAAATAGTAGTAGCATAAGACCACTAGGTTTCTCACAGAGGGAAATACCAGCTTTCTTTCTTTTTTTTTTTTTTTTGAAATACCAGCTTTCTGAGTTGGAGGTTTCTCTCTTAACTTCAGACACTTGGTAATACTGGGAGAAGGGAAAGACAACAGACATGAGAATGAAGACAAACCAAAGGGTAACACAGCTACTGGTTTTCTCATCATCGTGATGGCTCTTAGACCCAAAATTAGTATTCCTCTTAGTAACACAGGTTGGATTAATGAATTGAAAGGAATAAAGGTATTTGGGAATACTCTTTGGTTAGATTAACATCACTGTGGTTGTGGCACCATCTTACAGTATCCAGTTAATCTGCTTAAATTTCACAATTTAAAAGTGGAATTGACAGTAAGGAAAAGGTATTTTAGGTAAATAAAAAGTTAAAATTTCATGATATTATAAAAATAAACATTGACATATATGCTTAGAATTAGGGGAAAAAGTATAAATCATGATTAATTATGCCCTAACAATAATAATTCATTCTGCCCTAAATAAAGTCTTGACTATTAGAAAGGTAACCCTCCTTGATGCATTTGTTAAGTTATTTTAATGTAACTAATTATTAATTTTTCTTTTCAAATAAAAAATTTGAATTCCTACTCTAGGCCCTGAGCTAAGTACTGGGAATCCATTTGATCAATAAGGTTTCAATACCAGCCTTCAGGGAAGTAACATTTACTACTAAGCACACTCTAGAAACAAAACAGTGATGGATTTTTACATTGGGTTTACCCACATTTGCATATTTCCCCTGCTTTTCCAATTTTACTTTTTGCATTATGTATCATTCATGTAAAGGCATAAAATTCATTTAATTATTAAAACACATTGTAATAAAAATGAAACCTCACAAAATAAAAATAAAGTGGTTTACTTAAAGTTCCTCCCCCCTTCCCCACCCCTAGGGCTAGAAAGTCAAATTGTCAGGTAATTTGTTATGGCATCAATCTTCATGATGAATTTGGCCCAGCAGTCTGCCTATTTCTTATGGCTCATAGCACAAAACAATTCCTATCCAAAGTTATAAAGAAATTTTAAAGACTGTCAAACATCCTTTTTTGGAACTGCTTTTAAGTGTTTGAATATCATGCTGTGATGTTCACACTGTGATGATTTAATAGTGAATGAACTCTGAGGTACCTTGATTGGTCCTTACTCTGATACTTAGAACTAATAATTCACTCCAGTGGTGTAACTAGAAATTTAAGCCCTTCAAATAAAAATGAAGAATGATTCTAGTTCTCACTCAGAACTTACAGTGGGCTCTCTTCCATCCTCAGTCCCAAACCACAGCAGAAAGTTAGATGTGACGTGGTTCCTGAGAGATCTGAAGTTTTTAGTGGACTAATTTTTAACTGGCAAACTTAATTTTACCCTTCCCTTGAATCTGAATTTCATATTGAATAACACATAGGGGACTTAATAGGAAATGTACTGGAAATCATAGATTTGGTCTCAAATGAACTTTTTAGGTATTTGTTAAGTTCTTTAATCTCATCAAAAACAAGTGGCTCAGGAAATGTCCAAGATAAAATTGGGACTGATATAAAAAATGTTGTTTAAGTTCAAATGAAAATGGTCTACAGTGTACACTTATTTCTAGAAAAGTTACTGTTCATAAATCTTTGTCTTCCTCTGGAGAGACTTTCCTTTCATTATATGTCCCTAAAATATATTATCAAATTTCTATTCTATGTAGTTATTCAACTTGACAGTTATTGAAGTCTTAACATACAAGGCAAAGTGCTAGGCATTGGAATCCCCAAAATGACTATGCTATGTTCCTTTTTTTTCAATTTGGTCACAGTCTATCTAGATTTAGTAAGGGACATCTCTGTCTCCTGAAATCACATTAAATAAGCACTTTCTATCTGTAGAGAATAACGGCTCTAAAAACTCAAAGTAGAAGTTCCTCAGGCTCTATATGAACATTTACCTAGTCATTAGCATAATGAAAAAAATGTATTTTATTTTCTTCTGGTTGTTGGCACATGCTGCTGTTCTAAAGTTACAACTACCTGTTTTCCCAGACTTTTCAGGGGACTGCTTAGCTGCACAGTGTTCCCACAGTGACGCCTGAAAGCCCGGGCAGCATCCATGCTATAGCCATTGGTCCTCAACTCCAACTGCACATTAAAATAACTTTAAAATATAAATAGAGCTTTACAAATAAAACATAAAAATAGCTTTAAAAAATAGCAAGGTCTAAAACTCAATCTAGATTAAGTGGGGCTAGAACTAGGGAACCACTCTCTGTTTATTTCCTATGGTGATTTTAATATGCGAGAGAATTCAGAAATGCCACCATGAACATTTTCTATTTCTACATCTAAATCAGATCACTAATTAATTCACAGCTAACTAGTTATTGTGTTACAACAGAAAGGCAATATGGGAAGTAGGTGTTTTGTCACATTATGAATTACATAAATCTTATTCCAAATATCTTCCCTCCAAACTATGGAGAACTAGGCTGATCTCTTTAAACTCAGTTGTATCTCTGGAGCCTTGAGGTCCATGTACTCTAACTTGTCACACAATGTAAGTATCATATCTGTAGCATCTGTGACCTTCTGCACATTGACAGCTCACTGCCTCCCAAGGCTGCTTATTATAGTCATGGGAAGATTCAGCCATCAGAAAACCTCTTCTTCCTTTTTTCAAACTGAAATACTTATCTCTTTAATTTCACTTTAGTACTGATATCCATTTTCTTGAACATATCGTAATTTCACTGGTGACCATTGAGATAGTTGAAGACAGTGTTCCGAACTTCTTTGTGTCTTCTTTTCTATAGATGAGATATTCTTAGTACTGTCAACTCTCCCTTTAGATGTCTGGTTGTTTGGAAATGTGGTTACAAATTCTTTGACATTTTTGTCCTTCCCGAAATGGGGTGTTTATCCAAGTGAATCTGGGCGAGCTCCTACCGAGTGTGCAATTGCTCTGATGTTCTGGGAAGTACCAGGTTAGGTCATTAAAGAAGAAATAGAAAATTTGAACAGACCCGTAACCAGCAAAGAAATTGAATCAGGAATTAAAAATCTCCCAAAGGGGTGCCTGGGTGGCTCAGTGGGTTAAGCCGCTGCCTCCGGCTCAGGTCATGATCTCAGAGTGCTGGAATCGAGCCCCGCATCGGGCTCTCTGCTCAGCAGGGAGCCTGCTTCCTCCTCTCTCTCTGCCTGCCTCTCTGACTGCTTGTGATCTCTCTGTCAAATAAATAAATAAAATCTTTAAAAAAAAAAATAAAAAATAAAAATCTCCCAAAAAACATGGGTCGCTTGGGTGGCTCAGTGGGTTAAGCCTCTACCTTCAGCTCAGGTCATGATCTCAGGGTCCTGGGATTGAGTCCCACATCAGGTTCTCTGCTCCATGGGGAGCCTGCTTCCTCCTCTCTCTGCCTGTGATCTGCCTACTTGTGATCTCTCTCTCTCTGTCAAATAAACAACAACAACAACAACAACAAAACAAAACAAAACAAAAAAACCCCACAAACAAACAAACAAAAACCTCCCAAAAAACAAAAGTCCAGGGGCAGAAGGCTTCCTAAGGGAATTCTACCAGACATTTAAAGAAGAGTTAGCACCTATTCTTCTCAAACTGTTCCAGAAAATAGAAATGTAAAGAAAAGTTCTGAACTCTTTCTATGAGGCCAACATTACCTTATCCTAAAATCAGAGAAAGACCCCACTAAAAAAGGAAACTATAGGCCAATGTACCTGATGAATACGGATGGAAAAATTCTCAACAAAATTCTAGCAAATCAAATCCAAAAACATTAAAAGTCATGCAGTGGCTTCCTCCTCCTTCTGTTGAACCCCTGATCTAGCATGTAAGAAATCGGATCACTCTGAGGCTGCCATGTTGATGGAATGACAACCAGGAGTTCCAATCAACACTCCCAGCTGAGTTCCAGCTTCCCACCCTCCTCAAGAAGCCACCCTCCCTGACGGCCAGAGCTCACTGGGTGATTGCAGTCATTGCTACGGGGGACAGAAGAAACTCCAGCTGAGTTCTATTCAAATTCTCACAAAGACATGAGATATAATATAATTGTTTTAAGCTACTTAGTTTTGAAGTAGTTACCCAGCAAGGGACAGGTATAAGATGGTACATTTGTTATAAGATCTAAGCTTTAATTTATTGTGGATCTTCTTAGGCACCGGTATGAGTACACATCATCCCAAAAAAGAAGGCGTTCTCCTCTTTGTTCTTGTACCAGGATGCAGTGTGACTTATAAGATGTTTTCACCCAACAAATATAAAGTATATCACTTCAGCTTTGTTGTGACAGTCACTGCGTTTATTTTGAGTCACTGTTGTTTATTTTTTCTTCTATTCTATGGTCTTCTTCATTTTCCTCTAGCTGATGTTCTATGGTACGGACTTGAATTTCAGCTTGTGAGAACAGAAAGAGAAGAAGAAAGAAAGGCCACAGTATTTAGGACATTTTTGCTGAATATAATTGAGATGGTCTAAACTCACTGTTAAGTATTCTCTTAAAAGGAAAATGTGATGTTTCTGGGATTGGAAAAAAAATATATTTTGAATCCTTATCTTTAGTATTGACATATATGCTATATGTAAGTGGTCATAAGAAATAAATTAACAATCAGTCAAACAAGTGAATAAAGGGTTTCAAATTTAGTAAATACTTGAATATTTGCTACAGCCATTTTTATAAAATATAGCAAAAATATTATTATATGGGAAGTTGCTTTGATGAATATACATGTATGCAAACACAGATACATATGCACACACAGAAATTTAGGATGTAAAAGAGAAAAAGTAATTTGTGCTAATATTTTTTTTCTCCTAAAAAATACCTGCCTTTGATACATTTCTAATTTTACCACTAGATGGAGCTCCTTGCTAGAAAGTTAGCAACCCGACCTCTGAACCTAAAGAGCTCCTTCAGGGTGGGGGGGTGGTGGGGATCAATCAATCTATCTATATCTATCTAGATCATTTATCAAGCATGGGGGGGATAAGTATATATATATATATATATCATATATATATATAATATATATTGATTTTCTATTATATATTCCTCTGAAAATACTAAGAAATTACCCAACTTTGAGAAAATTTTATTAAACATTTAGTTATCCAAAAGGTGAGTAGCCTGTAACCCATCTGGCAGAGAGATTACATATGAATATTTGAACACTAACAAATTTCAGAAAAAAATTCATCTGCCCTTGGATTAAGCCTCAGAAATAGTCTGAGAAGTTGTGGTTCCACAGAACATACATCTTAATTTCATAAACAATATTATTGTAGTGTCCAAGTATATATACCCTATTCTTGTAAAAATCACTCTAAAAAATTACAAATTACAAAAAATTACTAATTCCAATGACAGACTATAAGAAAATGGATAGGCGAGTTGTATGGACTTTTCTGTAAAAAGCATAAGCACGTAATCAGCATAATGGGGTACTCTGTTCTCAAGAAGTGAGCATCTAATAGAGACCTACATGTTGGCCTTTGTCCTAGTAATTTGCATATTCTTACTGTGTTATGTGATAAAAGGTTTCATAAAAAATACAACTTAATAGGAAGAAGTAATGGATGAAATTAGATTTGGATCAAGATACCAGTACTGAACAATCCTATCCTGAACCAGAAAATGCCTGTAGATCAGAGAGTTAGCTTCACTTGCTCAATCAAGGATGGATTCCAAGCCCAAAACAAGGTTGCAGCCCAGTGGAGGGAGAAAAAAGTCTTATCCAGCTAACGATTTATTCATCCATCCCAGCAATGGGATCATTTAGGACATATTGGAAGGTAATATGCTAGTTCATGAAAGTGACAAGTACTATTTATTATAAATTCTACATTAGAGGTATGGATGAAGTCTGATGAAGTAGAGGAGAGATTGACCAGAGGTGCCCAGATTAGTAGTAAAATGCTTTACCTAGAAGAGTATATTTGAACAGGCTCTGGAAGCATATTTAGAGATATTAGCAAGAAAGGAGGTAAGAAAGGGGCAGAAAAGTGGTTGCATTGACCTAAGTATGGGTATAAAGTGAAGTGAGATTTAATAAAGTTAGGTTTAAAAATAAAGAGTGGGGGCACTTGGGTGGCTCAGTCGTATAGTGTCTGCCTTTGCCTCAGGTCATGATCCCAGGGTCCTGGGATCAAGCCCCGCATCAGGCTCTCTGCTCAGGGAGCCTGCTCCCCCGCCTCTCTCTCTGCCTGCCTCTCTGCCTACTTGTGATCTCTGTTTGTCGAATAAATGAATAAAATCTTTAAAAAAAAATTTTTTTTAAAATGTGAAGGTCACCTGGCTGGCCCAGTTGGTAGAGCATATGACTCTTGATCTAGGGATCGTGAGTTCAAGCCCCATGTTGGGTGAGGAGCCTACTTTTTAAAAAAAAGATTAAAATAATAATAATAATAATAAAATGTAAGACTTAGTAACCATGTTCTCTCTATTGATATCCTAGCCTGGGTATAACGATGAGGAAGACTCAATGGTGAGAGATCTTGGGTGGGAGTACTCCTATCTCTTATTAACTTTGAATACCTTCTTCACGAGTGCTAGAAGCTGTCACTTCTAAATCTGAGATGTTTTTTTCATACAGTCACAGATGTCTAAGATAGAAAGAGAAAAAAAAATTTTTTTGTGAAATGTTTTAGGACTCCACTTCACATCTGAATATGTCCAGTAATTAGCGTATCTCCCTGGAAAGAATCGAAGAGAGTGGGGGAGTACAGGTAAGTCAGGAGGAAAGTGGGTCTTGCTTTTGGCGCTGGGAGCCCAGAGCAGAGAGCAACGGGGACAAAGACAGTTCTGCTAGTCTCTTACATAGAAAGAACACAGTGCTGACTGGATTAAAAGAAAAAAGAATTGAAACTCAGCAAGTTAGAAATGTCTGTTTTTGGTCCATCGATGGCAGAAAGTACTGGAATTGGAGGTTTTTGTGACAGCAATGAACTGAACTACAGGCTCCCAACGTTCCTAGGAAGATAACCAGGCTCTCCCAGTGCATTTAGAGGAGGTTTTGACAGAGATTTGGCTTCTTAATATCTCGATGATGAGACAAGGTGTAGAAGAGATGGACATTTGAAAAAAGGAAGTAGAAAGGAGTATTTGGAAGGGAAATGACAGTACAAGAGGGGTTTGCAGAACTTGGTTTTGTCTATCTTGGTGCTCTGCTTAGAGTCCAGTACAAAAGTCTAATTAAATATTTGGTTTGTCTAGCTCCAAAACCAATTGCTTTTTTCATTATTACACTAAGTGTGGGAAAAAGGTAATTATAGCTTTAGGTAGGGAATAAAATAAAGCGATGTTTTATGTTTTATATTGGCAGAAAATCCAGTTATGTTAACACTTTGATTTGGAACAAAAATGATTCAGAACAAAACTTGGGCTTTTCCTTTATTCCACAGATGCCCTCAAAATATTGTCAAGTTACCCTAAATAGGGTCCAGGTCCTAATTTTCATTCATCCATTCATTATCCACTCTTCATTGAGGCACTGTAATAGACTTCTTAAGGAATCTTGGCTGGCCATGATTCTCCTGGCTTGAAGTATTTCTGAAAATTAGCCATTTATGCATTATCCTAGGAGATCAAAACATAAACTCTTCCATTATGTCTTTACCTTGTGTTAGCTCCTCAAAACAAGTATTCTCGGAAGTCACTCATTTCTGATATCTTAAGTCATCTATGTAACCACATTTTAACTGCAATATTGTAAAATGAAAGAAATGTTCTTGGAATGAAGATCTTAGAAAAGCATGTAAAAATACATTTTCAACCACTTTAATTCTAACCGTCAATTTTTTTTAACCAAGGAGAAAAAGAAATGCAATTTTGAAATGATGGTTGTTTAGATGAATCACACTTCCCTTCCTCTTCCCAAACTTTCCTCTATGACTATACAATATAAATTTTGGAAATGGCATAGATTTAGTTCCTACACCATGAGGTAAGATGACCAACCTTTAATAAGACAACTGAATTTTCATTCTAGCAAGAATCTGAAGAGTCTAGAATCTCCAATGTGGGAAATAAATAATAAGGATAAAGGAAAAAATAAAGGTGTGATGTGGGGCTTATTCAGTAGGATTTACAGATCACATATTAAATTTAAAAATCTTGAGTCACTGTTTTGGGGATCTTACAAGTCCTTGTCTCTATAGACAGAAAGTTAACAAATAACCTTTTGTCTTGTTTCCATAATTCATTATTTCCAAAATAATGAAATTACTGTTTGACACTTTTCACAGTTTTTTAAATAATCTGCTTATATCATATATCAGAGTAATGATTAAGCACTGTGTCTCCAACCAGGGATCTAAGATAATTTGATCCTGACAAGTACTTTTTGTAGTGCAAAGTGAAATGAATTTTTTTTGGATGGTAGGAAGTCTGCCCTTATTTGGGAAGCCATCATTGTAATAGTTGTCTGACAGCTGAAAGTGCTTATTAGTACTGACCATATCTGGCTAGGCTATTACATTAATAGTGAATTAATAGTAAAACCAGCCATCCAACTAAAGAGAAAAAAATTGTAATATTATTTTCTTTTTCAATGTAACTTGAAGCCATCGAAATTAAATAGACTCTCAGAATTAAAACACGTTACACAAGTGTGTTTAATGGAGACTAAAATATACAGGGGAAGTGAACAGGAACCAAAAAAGTATTTATAACGCAAAACTATTCTAAACTGGCAACAGTGAGCTTCTTCTGCATGGAAATTGGGAAGTGACATTGTTTAATGTCAACAAAAGAGATGCCAAATACTGTCTTTACAGAGGCCAAAAAGAAATAATTTGCCATGGAAACCTTACCCGTTTCCAGAAAGAGCATGTGTTTCCATTCCAGTCAGGAAACCTCTGAGATTCTAAATCTTTGTAGACTGTAAGAGAAGTCACATGCCTGTTTTCAATCCTTACTTTAATTTTACCAAAAACTTGATTATGTATTAAGTGCTAAGCTAGATAATAGAGATACTCTTTTTTTTTTTTTAATAGAGACACTCTAGACTTGGAATATAATGTTGGATATATGGAGTGAGGAAAAAGAAAACATAGACTTTCTGTGTCCTATCTTCCCATGGACATTTCATCGAATCAGACACCATTGTTGTAGGACACACCATTATTTTATACACAACTAGGAAAGAAGAAGTAATGTCAATTAAAGTATGACAAACTAGGCTCTGCACAGCTCACTGCAGTTTTAGGGGAAATGTTCCTCTTAAACATGTAAAAAAAAAATGTGAATTATGGCATGTCTTTCCCACAAGGGAGATTTGAAGAACAAATATATTTGTAGTTCCCAAGCCCAGCACTTTCTGTGGAATGCTCCATAAATAAGTATAACAAGTAGGTAGGCAGAATTTGAAAAAGTGTATCTAAGAAACAACAAATACATAGGCAACAAAATATTCCATGCTCAAAGAAGTTTGGGAAATGATGAATTAAATAACATTAAACTCTATTGTAGGATTCATGGAGAGTTTAACATTTAAGGATCATTGTGATTCTCCAAGAAGTAAATAAGTTATCTCTTGGTTCCCCCAAACTATTTGACATAAGTAAACCCTCTTTGTTTTGTAGGGCATATTGTGGTAGTAGGGCTCACTTGAAAATATTAATGCACTCAGCATTTAATGGCAAACAGTTCAAATTTATTTAAAGTGCTTCCCTAATTTTTAGGTTTCTAAGAAATACACAAAGTTAATATATAAGTGAAATGCATACTCTCTCTTACTTGGTAATATGTGTATGCCACATTTCATGCAGCTTTAATATGAGTTGAGCAATAAGGAAAACTCAAAGTTCCCTTTTGTTCTTGAGGAACACTTGCTAATATTCCCCAATCTCTTGTTTCCTGGGAAGAGGTCTCCATCACAATGACACTCTCTCTTTTTTGTTCTGCCTCTTCATCAAGCCTATTTGGCTACACACTTAAGCAATGTACTCCAGCCTGGCTTTTAGTGATAATAACCTTCAGTTTTGATCTCTGACTCTTTTAGATCTCTGCTGTTTTTTTTTTTTAAAGATTTTATTTATTTATTTGACAGATAGAGATCACATGTAGGCAGAGTGACAGGCAGAGAGAGAGAGAGAGAGAGAGGAGGAAGCAGGCTCCCTGCCAAGCAGAGAGCCCGATGTGGGGCTCGATCCCAGGACCCTGGGATCATGATCAGAGCCGAAGGCAGAGGCCTTAACCCATTGAGCCACCCAGGCACCCCAGCTCTCTGCTGGTTTTGAAGGCTGACATAGAAGAGAGAAGTCTTGTTACTTAACCCCCAGGATTTTTTAGAAAGATTTAGTTACTTGAGAGAGAATGCGCATGAGACAGCCTGTTTGTGAGGAGCAAGGGGGCAGAGGTAGAGAGAGAACCTCAAGCAGACTCCCTAATGAGCCATACTCACACTCCAGGCTTTATTGCAGGTCCCCAAGATCATGACCTGAGCCTGAAATCAAGAGTTCGGCTTCTTAACCAACTGAGCCATCCAGGCTCCCCTAACCCCCAGGATTTTTAATCCCTTTATATTAAAAGTACATAGGACAGTCACACCCAAGCAGTTAACTCCTTGACTAAATATCCTTGGGAACTTACCCTTCCACCTCCCAGCCTTCAAAGAATATCTTAAAATAAGGCACATTTAGGTCTACTCAAGAGGTAATAGTAATTAAGAACTGTGGAGGCCCATGAATCTGAAACTCTCCACAAAAATCCCTAAGAGGAAATTTACCTTTAGAAGCTTTCCTGGAATGATCCACTCATTCCTACCAAGGTTTCAAAGAATGCTGCTCATGTCAGTTCCAGATAACTGTAGAGTTGAATGTCCTCTAGTTGTCCTACTTCTGTGAAACATGATGCCACTCAAGCCATTTCTTCTGAGAAAATTGAAAGGAGAAGGAATAGAGTATGTGTGTAACCAACTGGTTCCTCACCTGCCTTCCTGGGAAGCCAGCATTTGGGGAAAATAAGGGTACCTTTTCCTATTTTTCCATTTATTTCCAAAAATTTTCATGGTTGTTGGTTCAAAAGAATTCTGAAAGCTTTAAGAAATATAAATGCTTCTCTTGTGATCTTAACAGAATCCTCAGAGGTAGTCGCCTTATAGTCCTCCTTTTCTTTCTGAAACTTTAAATTCTTTCCTTTTAATTTTTTGTGAGCTATATATAAAATCTATGAAGGGTAAGAATTAGTAGTCTACAAAAATTTCAGCTTTTCCTAAGGTGTATAAAAGTCTAAAATAACTTCTTCTTTCTTAACTCCTCCTTTTTCTGTTTTTGAGGAGAAGATTTCTAGAAACTCCAAGCTGGGAAACTTGAGTTATTTCCCCAAAACTTTATTGCAAATCTAGTGATTACTTTTGAAATGCAGCTGCAAACTAGGAGCCTAACTCTCTAGAAAATGTTTAATTCTGACTAAGTCTTCCTAATGTTGTGTTGTACTTTGAAGAAAGTTATCAGGTTATTGAGGTTCTCAGTGTTGAAAAACTACTGAAGAGGAAATACTGTAAGCAGTTGACATTTCCTTTTGGGAACTGTGCCCAGGTTTTAGGAAAATTAAAGAGGCATTGAGAAAACATTAATAGGTAATGTTAGTACATTATAGAAATGTAACTATGCATTATTTCCTCAAAGGGTACAAATTGTAAAAGGTGGGGATTTTAAAGGACAAAGGTCACCGTAGCATAAAGAAAAGTAAAAGCATGTTATAGAACTCCAAGTAGACTATGGAACTGGAGTAGAATGAGTAATTTTCCTCTCAAGAGGGAAGAGTGAACCATTATTGTCAAACAGCTCTGTTTCTATGTCCCTATTTATCCTTCTACTCCCTTACCTTCCTTCCTATAAGGAACCTGGAGGGGAATTAGTATCTGGGTCATTAGTTTCCCTGGTAATATCATGGTTTACATAATTTCCTCTAGTGCCAAAGCCTTGTTGAAACTCAGGGCAGAGATCTTTTACTAGCAACTTCTGAACCATTGATCATGTCCTTAAGTCTGTCCTGCTTCTGTGAGATAACTTTTGAGGATAAGGGAACAAGTATACCTCTAAGCACCATGTGTCTCCTCATCTTTGAGCTTGAAAAAAGAAAAATAGACTCTGTAAATAAAATATAGAACACCTTTTTTCTTTCCCGTTGGATCCCTGAAAAGTCAGCGCTCCGTATGTGCGAGGTTTAAAATTGAGGCTGATAAATGCGACATCAAAACTGAGGTATACTGTGCAAACAATACTTCACACTCAACCAGATTAATGAAATAAGAGATTCTGTTAGGAAAATTTTAATTCCTCAGGAACTTTTTATCTTATTTATGCTATCTTTTTAATTAGAATAAAGACATTTGTTACATGGTCATCAGTGTAAGTAAACTATTATTTTTTTCCTTTCAGAATTTACATGGATAGTTGCTCTTATCATTCTGATAAGCCTAGACTACCAGTTAAACTGCAATCACTTAAAGAATTTTTTTTTTAAGATTTTATTTATTTATTTGACAGAGATCGCAAGTAGGCAGAGAGGCAGGCAGAGAGAGAGAGAGAAGATGAAGCAGGCTCCCTGCGGAGCAGACAGCCCGATGTGGGGCTTGATCCCAGGACCCTGGGATCATGACCTGGGCCGAAGGCAGAGGCTTTAACCCACTGAGCCACCGAGGCGCCCCAAAGAATTTTTTTTAAACAAAATTTCTCCCATTTCCCATTTGTAGGGACTGAAATACAAATGATTAAAACCTGCTGAAGAGCTCTATTCACCCAGCATGATTTGGTATGGCTATCAAGGGAATATCTGAACACACACTTTAAAAAGGGCTTTAAGCCCATAAAAATATTTTTGTTTTTCACCAAAGTCTTGAAAGGAGGAGACAAGTTATTGGTCATCCATCTATTATCATTTGAAAAATATGACATAAGATCAAATTTTATTTCATTTAGAGTTTAAATGATGATTCTTTTCCCCCCTTCTTCTTTACAGTTTCTTCTCTTCTAAGCATAGAGTATAATGCTTTATATGGTTTAGCTTACACAACTGGCCACTTGATGGCATGAACTATAAATATGAAATAGCTTTTTCTTGGCCAATCAGAGGAAAAAAAAAAAGGGACAGACAATGGTTGCCTTTATTTCGTTTTATTCCAGTCTGGTGAAAATTAGATGGAACAAAGGCTTTAGCTCTAAGTGGACATGATTAGACACAGTCTACATTGGAAAGTCAGAGGATAAAATTGATGAAAAGCACATTTCGTTATTAGGGGATTTCCATTCCTGAACACGAATGCGTTTAAACAATGATGAACTGTATAAACACATAAATATAGAATAACTATCATTTAAGAAAATGTTTGTTTTTATTTTTTAAAAGATTTTATTTATTTATTTGAGAGAGACTGAGAGAGAGAGAGAAAGAGAGTGAGAGAGAGAGAGACAGAGGGAGAAGCAGGCTTCCTGCGAAGCAGGGAGCCCTCCATCCCAGGACCCTTGGGTTCATGACCTGAGCTGAAGGCAGTTGCTTAGCCAACTGAACCAGCCACGTGCCTCAAATAAATGTTTAAATTGTGGTGGCTGTGTGGGCACGGAGGGACATCTCCTGTGGCAATTATAACCCCCCCACCCCAGTTGAGTATGAGTATGTGCAATAAAAGTGTGTTGTACCTCTGCATTCTATGGACAGCAAATAAAAGATAAGAAATGGTTAATCTAGAAAATCACAATGAGACACCTTCTATTTAAAATCAACTAACGTAAAGTATCAGGAAATAGACCTTTGCTTCTCTCCTACCCACCTCACCCATGTAATACAAATGAGCTCACTGCACTGGGGATTAGAATTTAGTCTATGGTAACTGGTCATAGAAAGTAGAGGGAATAGAGACTATTATCTGAAGCATATAATCTCTTCGGGGGAAAATCCCTCTACATAGTGCAAAATAATGGTCTCCACTTGGAAAGAGCATAACTTTATTTGCATATTTTGCTAGAATTGAATTTACTAAATTATAGTTTTCAATGTCCATATAGTAATAAAGACACCTCATTAGGCAATTTGATGGGCTTAACATATACTATGACTAACACTATTATTGCCTTCAAATTAAACATAAACACTAGGAGATACTCATCTAAATTAACTTAATCATAGTTTAATTACTATATACCAAGGCACACCCATTACAAAATTCAGACCCATGTTGGCCAAATAATAGATTACAAATACAGTGTGATCATACAAGACTGGATAATAAATTCATTTCTTAGATGTTTGAGAAAATATTTTAGAAAAGATTCTTAAGCCAGTTGTGATGAAGATAAAAAAGTCCAGTTCTCAAATTTAGAATCTTAACTTTCCAGACTCCCATTTTTCTAGTCTGATAACCAATTTGTTCAGAACCAAGTGCACTCTCGGCTTTCAGAGTACAAATAGAAACTTGTGACAACATATCCTGATACCTGCAGATTCAACAGTTGCATATCTAATTGCTCTCCCCCATAACATCAAAATAAGCAGAAATGAAACAAATATTTTCACCCTTCAATATTGTAAACAAGGAAATTTATGATGAGAATTGTTTGTCTATCTTATTATCTTATTATCTTTCATAATTCCAAGATCCCACCTCAAAACTTTTCAACGCGGTAAATGGTTTGAGAATCACCTTCCTTGTTAGAACAATCAAATCCTAAGATAAGAGGTCTCTCTTGTTAGGATACAGGTTTAAATATATTCGAATCTGAACCATTTCAATAAGAAGGATTTTTTTTTTTAAAGATTTTATTTATTTGACAGAGAGAGATCACAAGTAGACGGAGAGGCAGGCAGAGAGAGAGAGAGAGGGAAGCAGGCTCCCTGCTGAGCAGAGAGCCCGATGCGGGACTCGATCCCAGGACCCTGAGATCATGACCTGAGCCGAAGGCAGTGGCTTAACCCACTGAGCCACCCAGGCGCCCAATAAGAAGGATTTTTATTGTGGGTTTGGTAAGAAAGAGTTTTGGGGTAAGCCCATACTTTCAATTTAATTCCACAGATGTTTAAAGAACATAGAGTGTTCCTTAAGTACAGTACTAAAGATTAAAATCAGGTCCAGGCACTAACTTAGAGGCCCACTAATGTATGAACTTTCAGTCAGTGTTCTTCCTTAAAGCAAAGCTTACTCTGTGAAAATCACAGTCCATGGACTTAAGGACAGAGGGAGTTCCAGCATCAAAGTCAGGGCATTGATCTGATTTTCAATACCACTCTCTGTACACAATCTAGATTTCTTACTTTCAAGTACAAGTTATTCCAAAACTCCAGATGTCCCACTCACCCACATGTCTGCCCTCCCGGCATCTATCTACGCATTCCCTCTTTTTCTTCTCCACTGCCTTCAAGAATCTTCTTTAAAACCTCTAATCTGATCAGGTATTTTCATTACATGATTCCTATCACCCCAGTTGTTAGCTGCAAAAGTCCTACCTTCAATTTAAAACCCAGATGAGGTAGTATACCTTTTAGAACCTCTTGCTTCTTCAGGGAACATTGTCCTATTCTCTAAATTTCCTCAGTGTATTGCTTATAACCCTGCATTTATGTTTACCACATAAGGTTGTAATTCATTTTTTTAAAGGTTGCAATACAAAGGTATATAATTCTTTCTCTTTAAAGCAAGGACCCTGTGTTTAACCTTTATGTCTTTAGTACTTAGTAGAGAATCAGGTATGGATTGTCCAAAATATACTGAATGTGATTGAGGATGAGGTCTTTTTTTCTTTTTTCTCCCCTTAGGGGAACTCATGCACTAATGGAAACACAAGCATGAAAACAAACAAGCAAACAAGACTATAGTACAAGGAGAAGTGCATTTATTAAGCCCTTCCTCTGTGCCAAATACTGTACTAAAATCTTCTTAGGAATTATCACATTGGAACTTCATGCCCATCTTAGAAGTAGGTGTTTATCTTTATGGCCATTTTATATATTCCCCTGAGTACTTCTCACATGACATTGGCATTTCTAACCCACTCTTGTCCATCTAACTCACTCTAGACTATAAGTTCTTTGAGGACATGGACTGTATCTGGCAGTGTTTCATTCACATCTGATATGGTGCCTAATAGAGAATCAAAATGTTTTTTGATGCTTTGGTTGATGAATTCATGCTCTAATCCAAGGATATTTTTGGTCCAGTGTTTTAAAGATTATGATAGCACACATTTATACAATGTTCACATGATGTCAGATGCTGTTCTAAGTGCTTCACAAATACTCATTCATCAAACCCTCACCACATTCTATGAACTAGCTTCTCTCCACTGTAAACTGGGAAACTGAGGCACAGAGTGGTAAATCAATTTGGCAAGGCTGTGCAGCTAGTTATCTATCTTGGTTGTTGCTCTTAAAGATGAACTAAGATAAAAACCTAGACTATGACATCAGCCATAAATAACTTACTAAAAGGGCTATTTAGAATGATTATATAACAGTTTTAGGTACTGTGGTGATCATTTTTCATTTTTGTTACCTGGTGAAGTCCTTAGCTTATCCTGACCATTTTTCTTCATTTTGGTTCAATATCTGCTTAGTTCTTCTTTATTGATCCAAAGTTAATAAGCTCTTTGAAAAAAAGCTTATGCTTATTTCCTTGAAATTGCCATTTAAAGAATAGGATCTTAGTTACAAGAACCCAGATTTAAGGGCCTATACTTAATAGTTGTTTCCGTTTCTGTTCCTAATTACTATCACACAAAGCTGTGTAGAGTAGAAGTTCAGGAAGTGTGATCATTCAAATGTAAATACGGCTTTTGTGATAATTAGGCTTCTGGGTTTTGTAGATCTTTGCAGTTTAAAATTGGAAAAAAGTAAACTATGCAGGTTTTCTACATTGTTCAAAATTTCTTTCTTTAATGTAGTTATTTCCTAATTGTTTCACAAGTATCCCCATCTCAAAGAAACTCTCTCCCCTTCTGGGTTCAGCCCAGCCAGATGAAAAGTGTATTTTTCTGTTTACTGTGATACGTGCAGTAGCACTGCATGTACATTAATACTCCTGCCCCATATACTATATATCTATTTTGGGGTTATAGTTTTCTCTATCAACGTGGACCCACAGATTGAACAGCAATGATTATGGATTGATTTAGTATTGACAAAGTTGGTTCCTAATGATTATGAGTAATTTAGAGAGTAGTTCCTTGGTGAGTTACAATTGAATCTTAATCAGTTTTCTTATACCAGAAAACACATAATGTATAGTCTTGGAAATAATTTTGAATCTAAAGAAGCTTGAATGTATTATTGTGACTCCTTATATAGTCCTTTATTTGTTTTCTGTGGCTGAATAATACATTACCACAAAATTAGAAGCTTAAAATAGCACTCATTTCTTTGTTCATGGTTTTCTATGTCAGAAGTCCAGCAAGATGGGGCTATGCGGTCTGTTCACTTACAGGGTGGAAATAAAGATGTCATCTGGGCTTGGCTCCCCGATGGGAGGAGCTGGAGAAGGATCTGCTTAGAAGTTCATTCAGGTAGTTGGCAGAATATAGCTCCTTGCAGTTGCAGTACCGAGATCCTGAATTTTTTGCTCTTAAAGAATTTCTAGGGGTGCCTAGGTGGCTCAGTGGGTTAAGCCTCTGCCTTAGACTCAGGTCATGATCTCAGGGTCCTGGGATTGAGTCTCACATTGGACTCTTTGCACAGCAGGGAGCCTGCTTCCCCCTCCCCCTCTGCTTGCCTCTCTGCCCACTTGTGATCTCTCTCTCTGTGTCAAATAAATATAATCTTAAAAAAAAAAAAGAATTTCTAGAAGGTTCTTTCAGATTCTTCCTATATGTCCCCCTTAATCTTCAAGCCAACAATGCCATATTAAATCTTTCTCCTGTTTCAAATCTCTCATTTCCACTTCTGCAACCAGAGAAAACATATGCTTTTAAACGGCTCATGTTATTAGCTCAGAATCACTTGGTTAATTTTCCTATCTTAAGTTCAGTTGTGCCAAATAACATAACTTGATCATGGAAATAAAATTCACTATCTTGAGGATGAGTCAGGGCCTGACTATCAGGGGTTGGGAATCTTAGAGAAAATTAGAAACTCTTCTTATAATAGTCCCCAAATAGAAAGGGCCATCTCCGATTTTCAAAGCATATTCTTTTTCTTTCCCATGAGTGACCAAAAATGTTCTCATATCTTTTTTGATGGTGCCACGTGGTCATACTCTGACAACTTTTGGAGTGCTGACACTTTAGTGCTGGGTAACAATGAATAGTGTTTCCCTCCATTTGTGCATATGTGTGTGTGTTTTGTATGTCCACGCACATGAGCATCTGAAGTACTGGTAACACTTTTAATAAATATTAATAGTTAAAATCTGCTGACATCATGGCTACAAGAACTGTGAATAACTAGAGATTTAAGAAAAGACTAGATATATATTAGCAAAATCTATCATTGCTGGAAAGATAAGATATTTTAAGATGCTGTATTAGTTTACCAGGGTTGCCATTAAAAAAAAAAAAAAAAGTGAATGGCTTAAGCAAAAGCAGCCTATTTTCTCATAGTTCTGAAGGCTGGAAGTCCAAGATGAAGGTGTGAGCAGGGTTGGTTTTCTCTGAAGCTTCATACCTTGGCTTACAGATGGACACATTTTTGCTCCCTCTTCACACTATCTTCCCTTCTTGCCATTTACATTCCTAGCATCTCCTTGCTGTGTCTTAGTCTCCTCTTCTTAGAAGGACACCGTTCAGACTGGAATATGTCCTACCCTCATTTTAACTTAATCACCTCTTTGAAGGTCTTATCTCCAAATATCAGCTGTATTCTGAGGTGTTGACAATTAAGACCTAACATAATCATGGGAGGGAGCCACAATTCAGTCTATAACAGATTCTGAATAAAATATATTGCAAGTCCCTCAGTTTTTTATAAACATAGTGCAGTGAGGCCTGCAGTTATCAAAATAAGGAGATGATCTATTACACATGTCAAATTTTCTGGCTTACATATAGTTATCAAGATAACAAAGTGAGATCTGAGATTTACATTTCTCAAAGAAGATAACTTTTTTTATATTGGGTCATTTATCTCTTATGCACTTATCAAAAATTCGTTCATATGTAAATTGTTCTAGTTATCAGGTAAGACAAAATATATATTTTCTGAAATATGAATTAAAACAGTCTAAGAAAATTATTTTCTTATAACAGAAAGTTCCTGTGCTAACCTGTGCAACAATGTAAACTTGGAAAGAAAGTAAACATTGAAGAATTAACTGCAAGACTGGCAAAATGTAGTCTGTTATTTTCTTTTTTCCTACATATATAATATTAAGTATTGTTTTTTTAGTAATAAACACATTGTAAACTGAGTCTGTTGTCCGTCTAAATACCATTTATCAGCACAAAAATGGAGAAATAATTTAAGAAAAATTGCCTTTTGAATATAAATTACATTATATTGCATTTTAGCTAGAGTATATTGCTTTTATTTCAACTTAAACAAGAACAATGAAGAATTAACGAGAAGCACTAGGAGAGTGCTTTCAAAGTGCTAAGAGAGTGCTTTCCACAAGTCCTTCTCATGGCCCAAAGTCCAAGTGTCAATCAAATAATTATTAAATAGCTACTATATACTCAGTTCTATTTGTTTGCAATTGCCATTGTAACATATTACCACAAATTTAGAGCCTCAAAATAACAGAAATTCATTCTCCTGTTAGAAGTCCTAAATGAGACACACAAACTCAAATCAGAGAGTCCACAGGCTTGCTTTCTTCTAGAAGCTCCAGGGGAGAATATTTTCCTTGACTCTTTTTCTTCTAGTGTCTTCCAGCATTCCTTGGCTTTTGATCCCATCACTCCATTCTCTGCTTTTTGGATCACATTGCCTTCTCCACTGTAATGAAATCTCTGCCTCTTGTAAGAACATTTATACAATTATACCCAGCTATTCCAGGATATTCTTCCCATCTCAAAACCCTTAATGTCTGCAGTGTCATTTAATTATTTATTTTTCATTTATTTATTTTTATTTTCTTTGTCATCTAAAGTATCATTCACAGATTCTGGAGCTTAATATGTGGACATCTTGTGGCTCTTACTCAGCCAACCACATCAGTTTTGTTCTGTATTACCATTGGAGATGTGAAAGAGTAAGGGGTTAAGCCCTCCATGGCTTTTGTGGGACACAAAGGGAGACTCTGTTACTCAATAAAGCATAACCTAGTCTCTGTAGGATGAGGCCAAAAGCAAGCACAATTAGTTATTCAAATAATGAAGAAATCGCTTGGAAGAAGCTTGGGAAAAAATGTATGAGCAAGGACAGAAAAGGCAAAATAAGCATAACAAGAGAAGACGGTTTGTAGAACTGGATTTCTGGGGCAGAAATTGGATGGTGGAAATATATATGAAGATGTCTAGTTCCTTCTACACTGACAGGTACAGAGGTAGGCAGTGAGTATCTTTATAAAAACAATAGAAGACTGACTGAAATGGGAATGAATGAATTTATCAAGAGATAGTATGTTAAATACATTAGAAGTTGAAAAACAAGCCCACAAATTAGAGTCAGTGTGAGAAGCAGAAAGTTTTTGTTGGTTTTTGAGCATGAGGGGTTATATGCATAATTAAACTTTAATTGGTTACACCCAGTTGCTCCAAGTGCTGGTGATACCATTTCTCTCTCATGCCCCTCTGCAATAAGATGGTCTAAACATACATGTACACTTCTCCAAGGGTCACTTCCTTCTAGTTCTATTTGGAGGAAAGGAAGCAGTCAGATCATGGGGTACCATGCTTTTCCACTCTCTCCTGACACCATTCTGAGCTTAAGGCTTCTATCACAGAACTGCAATGCCATGTCATAGCATTGCATTCCACGATTTCTGCAGATCACTACCAACCCAAGGCTGTCAGATATAATAGTTGTTTACAGAAATTGTTGGGGTAAATTGTAAAACAAGCAAGAAATATGTTCAAAGTCAATGCCAGACATGGCATTTTTTTGAAATTGATGAGTTATTGCTCATCAAGTTTTATATGGGTGATTTCCTTCTTTATGTCCTGACGTATGCCCATCACTTTCTCACAAGTTCTTCTGTCTGTCTCTGTGTTCCAAATCCTTTATGTCCTCCTCTCCCTGGGTGGCTTACTGAAACGCAAAATGTTTGTCCTTTCTATTTTACAGATCAAAGCCATGTTCTCTTTGTTTCACCCTTGTCTATATGTGATATACAGTTTCTTAATTTTATTCAAACAAAAGGTCCACCAACTCAAAAGTTGAGTTACATCACTCTCTTAGAGGGCATGTACCATGACACTTGGTTTGTTTTTGGTTTGTTTTTTATTCCTCCCTTTAACATAATGAAAGTAATAATTTTTTGCAAATTTACTGAGAAGTGATGTGCAAGATGCTGGAAAGGCAAAGAGTGATGAGTTTTGATTTAGTATTAAAAAACATAGATTTATTGTTTAGACTTTTGGTTTAATCTACACTTCCCTCATACTAAAATAGGGAATTTGGTCATCTCGTTCAGCCACAAAATAGAAAAATAGCCTTGTTATAAGGATTTAAAGATGTGATACTCAGAGTTTAATACATAGTGAGTTTCAACATGTGTTAGCTCTTATTATTTGAGGACTAGAGACTTTTGTTAGTTAGCTGTTATGACTATATGTCATTCAGGCATGAGGTAACTAGATCCCATACAAGGGGAAGAGCTGAGTGATGTAAGTGAAGAGAATAAATTGGAGATGCAGTTTTGGGGGGAAAAATGGTAGTAGTTTGTGACTTCTGAGAGAATAATGGAGAGTGTGTCACACTAAGGGAGAATGAATGTGCACTGCAAACTCAACATAGACTCCATGTGATCTTTGAATTAAGAAAAGGGAGAGATCAGTATAGCTGTTGATTACATAGTTGGGGAAGAAGTATGGTTTTGCATAGTGAAGAAAGAATAAAAATAAAATAAGTGGAGTAGAGATATAAAGGCATATTAGAAGTAAGTATGCATCAGCATGGGAGTGATAATTGGTAAGGTGAGTGAAGAGAAGCAGTGAGGATATAAATTCAGCTGGAGTGATGGATTCATTCTGTGAGTCACAAGATAGTAGGCAGGGAGTAGAGCAAATTGGGCAATGCTATGAGGTCATCAATAGGAGAGCTTTTATAAGCTATAATTATATAAAAAACCAAGGCTTTTGCACTAGTAAGACTATTTGGTCAGTCTCTAGAACCTATTACTAGTCCATTTAAAATGTCTCTCAGATTTATCATTTCCTCCCTATTTGCAGGAAGTTCATTGGTATACCAAATTCTTTGTTTTAAGATTTTATTTATTTATTTATTTGAGAAAGAGAGAGAGAGAGATGGGGGAGGGGCAGAGGTAGAAGGAGAGGAAGAATCTCAAGCAGATTTCCTACATTGAGCATGGAGCCTAACATGGGCCTCGATCTCATGACCCTGAGATCATGACCCTGAGCCAAAATCAAGAGTCAGAGGCCCAACCAACTGAGGCACCTGGGTACCCCTGTCATAACCAAATTCCATGCATATTATGATAAATTCTCTTTTTTTATGGTCCTCCTCCCAGAATAGTTCCTTCTCCTATGACCAAGAAATTTCCCCCTTCTCCAGTCCATGCTGTGTACTATGTCAAATAATCATCAAAAATCTCTGTTAAAGGGCGCCTGGGTGGCTCAGTGGGTTAAGCCGCTGCCTTCGGCTCAGGTCATGATCTCAGGGTCCTGGGATCGAGCCCCACATCGGGCTCTCTGCTCGGCAGGGAGCCTGCTTCCTCCTGTCTCTCTGCCTGCCTCTCTGCCTGCTTGTGATCTCTCTCTGTCAAATAAATAAATAAAATCTTTAAAAAAAAAAAAAATCTCTGTTAAAAAAAAAAAAGGCTCTTGATTGTAACATTTGTTATGGTGAGTTTCATACTGGACTTAAGTGGCAACAGTGAACCAAGGCCAAAAAGCCGAGGAAAACCATGCTAATATCTTAACTCACTAAGCACAGCCTTGGGAGCCTGAAGGCATTTGCTATATGTAAGATTTAGATGATTTCTTAAATACTCTTGCCTTTTGAATATCTTGCTCACCAGTGATGACGGCTTTTAAAAATTACTGTTTTATTCAGTATCTGTTCATCTTACATGAAAGGACCAATTTAAGAAATGTGGCAGGCAGAAAGCACAGAATAGAAATAATAAGAATAGAAAACTATAAATATATCACTGCATGTAAGAAAGATAAAGACAAAGACAAAAGTTTTTAAATTGATTAGGACCAGCTCAAGAAAGTTATTGCTGTCAACTATTTTTGGGAGGCAATGATGGGCAAGAGATGAGAAGGTTTTGAAGGTTATATATATATAATATATATGTGTATATATGTATATACATAATATATGTATTTTTTATATTTTAGCATAATGCTGAAAAGTAATTAAAACTTTACACATAGCTGTCTAAAGATGGGTTTGTGTTTCTCTCACCATGTTAAATATTTTCAGTGTTCATGAAAATGACATGTTTTATGAAAATAATACATGAATAGAATGGCCATGAATTTAAAGTTGAGGGTTTTTTCCTGTATTTTCCCTTAACAAAATACTCAAAAATAATTTCATAAATGATTTAAAACTAACATGTTTCCCTTGAGAATATAAAACTTTTATAATGGAATAGTTACTGGACTGGAAATCAAATCCAGGCACCTTATCTTCACTGGTTTTGTTGAATGACATTTTGTCCCTCATCTGTAAATGTAAACCTATTCAAATACTTAGGAGTAAATCACTGCTATGGTTGCTTTATGTAATAATACCTTTGGATTTACTAGAAAGAAAAATCACTGTTTATAATCTCTATGCCTTTTCAATGAGTATTATTTTTCTCTAGTGGTCTTTAAACCAAGCATAAGCAAGTTTTACAGTTGGTTCCAAAATATAAATTATGGTTTATTAGCTCCTGAACCAAGAACAATTCACTACATTATTTTCAAATAGCTGTTGTCCTGTAATAATATTTGTTTCCGAAGAACTGGAGGTGAGACTTGACTCAACTTGGAAGTGTTCACTAATGATCTTTTTAGTCATCTGTTCTTCCATAATTTTTATTTTTTTACATTACATTGCAATTTTTTACTAATGGTTCATGAAATGCAATGAGTTGAATGGGTTTCTGGATTATTATATGAATGGCCTTTAGTCTGATCTTTCACTGTATACTCAAAACTCATACCTCATAATTGCATGGAGATAATTTTTTTCTTAATTGTTCAATCTCTCAATTTAATAGCTTACTAAATTACACTACCTGCTATTGCAATTTGGCTAGTAAATTTTTATCAGCATGTAAGCATTATTCTTTTTAGCTATATATCACATAGGTATTAGGGAGGAATAAAATTATCTCTCAATTAACACATCCTAAGTATTCTGAAAAAAAGTAAAAACCATTAAAACAGATTACCTCAAAGCAGGTATATATTTTTTCTCTTTCAATTTATTTCATATTATCTATTTTTCTAATTTCTACTTTATTTCCTTTATAGAACTTGTTACACTATGAAGTTTTCTTGTTTGTTTATTGTTTTATTGTCTGTATTCCTCACTGGAATGTAACATCTCTGAGCAAAGGGAACAGCTCTATCTTGTTTAGTGCTAAATGGTCATTGCATGGAACAGCATAGAGTCTACCATAGAATGTTATATTTTTTTTTCTTTTTTTTTAAAGATTTTATTTATTTATTTGACAGAGAGAGATCACAAGCAGGCAGAGAGGCAGGCAGAGAGAGAGGAGGAAGCAGGCTCCCTGCTGAGCAGAGAGCCCGATGCAGGGCTCGATCCCAGGACCCTGAGATCATGACCTGAGCCGAAGGCAGCGGCTTAACCCACTGAGCCACCCAGGCGCCCCGAGAATGTTATATTTTAAAGTTGTATTTAGTCACAATATCTAACAGTCCTCTTCAAAAAATTATGGAGATATTTTATTAATAACAAACAATAAACACATTGACTGAAATATGAATAAAAAAACAAAATTTTATATTTCCATGAGTATTATGAGTATCCATATTCTAATCATTTCTCACTCAAATGGAGAATTAAATAGTCATTTAATTAAGAAACAAAATGATTCCTAAAAATTATAGAAGACCATATGTTCGACACAGATCTTACTTCAAGCATATGCTCCTGAAAGAAAAGTAAGATAAAAGAACAGCTAGTTATAAATAAAAGCAGATTGCAATGTGAAACAAATGTTCAAATCAAGAAGCTATCAATTGTCTTTATGGTATCAAAAGGTAAACTGAGTCATACTAAAAATTTTTTTTAAGAGTTTATTTGAGTAAAATATTGATTTGAATCAGGAAGCATCCAAAATAGCAGAGAGGAGGGAGCTCCGAGGCGCCATACAAAATGAGACTTTTCTAGATAGAAGGGAAGAACAAGGAAGTTACACTAGGCAAAAAAAGGGGTTACTTATTATAAGACTACTCTCCTTTAGGGGCTGGCAGGGGTTTATATGGAAGCAGATTACCTGATTAGTGCTGATCAAGTAATTCCTGATTGGTTTAAGATTACATTTTTGGGAGAGTCAAAACGTAATTAAGTCAAGTCTCAGTTTGGTAATATGGAGCTTAGCAAGAGTGAGTCCATTTTGGATCTGTTGTTTTTAACAATGGAAAAGGTATCTTTAAGGGAGTAACTAAATGATTTTGGAGTATAATAGGATGTGTAAGTAATCTATAAATAAAGTTGAGGGAGTGGAACGTGAAAAGAGTCAAGAAATATTGGAAGCTATTGCATGTATTAGAGAATTGAGTTTGGTTGGAACCATGTAGCAGATAAGATTGGAAGAAAGGTTTGGGTATCATTGTACCAAGTCCTCCATTCCAGGCTGAGAAATTACATTTAATTTATTTAGAAACATTTAATGATTTTCTGTTTCCTATAATAGGACTGTAATTATAAGAACTCTGCTTTATAAGGATCGGTATAGCCATGATTAGCATGTTTTTTTTTTTAAGATTTTATTTATTTATTTGATAGAGAGAGAGAGAGCACAAGTAGGCAGAGCAGCAGGCAGAGGGAGAGGGAGAAGCAGACTCCCTGCCGAGCAGGGAGCCTGATGCGGGTCTTGATCCCAGGATGCTTGGATCATGAACCTCATGGAAGGCGGCTGCTTAACTGACTGAGCCACCCAGGCACCCCATGATTAGCAGTTTGACACAACTGAAATGTAACCTGTGGTAGGAGAGTAGGTAGTGGCTGAAATTGGTCAGGTGAGGGTATGATGCATTGCTGAAATTGAATAGTTGCACAGAGAATTTATAGAGAAAGGTTTTTAAGAAATCATAAAGTTAGGAATGTTTAGGACTTAGATATGGAAAAGGTCCTAAACTAATTCTGAACTATGAGACCTGTGCTAATTTTGATCAGTTCACCAATTGTTCAAAAGAGGAAGCCATGGAGAAACTGTCTTACACCTGTCTTATCTGTGTCCCTTTTTTATAAAGCTCCTAAATAAAGGTAGTAGCCAGCTGTTGCATTTTCGTGCCAGCTGTTGCACTTGTGAAAGACCCAAACTGAAGTTTTATTAATATTATAATTAATGTTATTATTAATTGTAATTAATTAATTGTAATTAATTATCAATCATAATATAATCATCATTTATATAATATATTATATATTATATAATATATAATTATTAATTATAATATGATTAATATTATAATATAATAAATATTAATATTTATTGATGTTCTCATTTTGTTACATATATGTGTTAACCTGAGCATATCAACAGCAAGTTATCTGTTCCCATAGTCTATTATATTCTGCAAGCACACTCTTTTGTAACCTATTAGGTATTTTAATAATTATTAGAAATATATTTGATAGCAATGATTGGTGTGATAAGAAACTGGCAAATAGCCCTCTTCCTTTAAATCTCCAATTTCCACTCTGTCAGGTGTTTTGTTTTGTTTTGTTTTTAATTGTATTATTTATATAGGCTAAGCTTAAGGTGAGCGTTCTCCAGGACCACTCCCTCCTGGCACGGTATGCCTCCCCTTTCTCAGAATGAAATCATAAGATATGGCTCCATGTCCTACCTTTCCATACTTTGCATACTATTTCTTTGCTCATTATTTTTGACTCGTAATACTTTACTCACTTCAAAACTTTCAGATAGATGTTGAAAGATTTTGCTTAAGAGCTTAGAATGTACTCATCTTTCTCTTGGAATCTCCATTTTTCCAGATGTTTCAAGTCCTTTATTCTATAACCTTTTGTAAGATTAATGTAGCTTTAGGATTCTTTTGCAAAAGTATTAAAGCAGAATGATTGGGAGACTCTTGCCCCAGGGTAAAACACAAAGTCATTGAAATGCCAGGGTTTTGCTAGGTCATGTCATCTTACACTTGCTCCCAGGTTGTCAGGAACTAAGCATTTATCTCTTTGATATTAGACCACTAATCTCCCTGAGGCACTTTCTTATCAATTTCAACACATAGCCATACATTCTTGGTCTTTTTTTTTTTTTAAGATTTTTATTTATTTATTTGACAGAGAGAGAGATCACAAGTAGATGGAGAGGCAGGCAGAGAGAGAGAGGGAAGCAGGCTCCCCGCTGAGCAGAGAGCCCGATGCGGGCCTCGATCCCAGGACCCTGAGATCATGACCTGAGCCGAAGGCAGCGGCTTAACCCACTGAGCCACCCAGGCGCCCCATTCTTGGTCTTTTATAATTAGCCCCATTCCTCAGCTGGTTACCCTTGGTTCTGAAATTGAATGAGGCAGAAAAGATCCAGATGAGTTTATTAAAGTATAGGATACTAGCAAATCCTTTCATCTTATTGTTTGGGGTGAATATATATAATTGAAACCGTATCTGGAGATAATGGCATACATAGTTAAGATTATTTTGTATTTGTATGCAAATAAATATTTGCTCACTTTGTCAAACTCTGTAAAAGTAATTGGCTAACAATTATAAATATATTTGAATGGAATACTCATTGAACATTTCTAAGCCAAAAGTTTATTTACCCATACTTATTCTCTGAATCTTGAGTGATCAATGTTTTATTTAGATGGAAATTGGGAATAGATTCAAGTGTAGATGTACATAAGTGTATACAGTACATTATAATTGACGGTGTATATTAGGTGATACAATTATATTACATTTTGCTTTGAGATATTCTATTCATGCTTATTGTTAGGCTTATAGTGCTTAAAAAGAATTTTCCTCATTCCAATTATTAACCTACCATATCAGTTTTTAAGTTTGATTTACACTTTCAGAGTTATTATATTTACATGTTGATGAATAAGACAAAGAAACCACACTAAGGATATTTGCTTTTTTGAATTACCAGGTATATGTTGAAAATAAGTGAAAATGTGTGCATGACTGTGACTTAACAGGAAACTGTTACCTTAGATTTATCATGTGATTGAAGGAAACAAAATAACATACATCAAATTATGTACAGACTCTTAACTTCAGATGAGAAAGCATTGCCTTCAGAAATGTAATTTTCAACATTTTAAAGCACATAATTCCTTTACATTATTTAATGCCTCTATTTCATTTAATAAACTGTTTTATAAAAAAAACTCAATTGCAAATCATTTAATATTCCCAAAGGCTTTTGAGTTAATATAAGTAGTCATTTGCATAGTAGATTATACCTGAGAGGATCATAAGTTTTTCTCTCTCTCTCTCTTTTTTTTTTTTCTTTTTCTCTTATTGTGGCTCAGCAGTGGATTGAGAGCAACTGTGGTAATTGTTCAATCAGTTAAGATCCAAAAATATTCAGGGAATAAAAACTTTTTTTCTAACTATTGTTCATTTAGCTGAGAAAAATTGAAGATTTGACTGACAACATATTTACTGTAACAAATCTTAGCATCAGCGATGGTAATGCAAGCAGGCGTTATGTGCTTTTTATCGTGCTTCACATCATGGTACACAACATCGCCTAGGCAGAAGTTCTTGTAAAAAAAAAAAAAAATTGAGTCTGAGCCTTTAGACACTGTTTTCAGCTTATAAGAAATAAAGGAGATAGAAGAGCAGGTAAGAAAACTCTTCTGTTAGTTGTTGAACATCACAGTGCATAACAAAATGTGGATCATTGCATTTGATATTGTTTTGCCTTATTCTTGTTATTGCCAAGCATAATGCTTTATTTTCTTTAAAAAATCACTGTGTAAGAAATTAGGACATTGATTTTTATGGAATTTAAGGTATGCATATATCATTCCATCTGAAACACACCACACCCTTGGGAGGCAGCTATAGCTGTGCTCACTTGAAAGATGAATCTGACTTTGGGAGAAGAGCCATGCTCTTGTCTCTCCCCAAATATAAAACCTTTATCAAATGTAACAACACTCCTGAGGAACTGCTCAAGGACCTTAGGAGGGGGGTGAGTTGGAGTATTAGGGAGCTCAGTGAGCTAAGGACTGATCAGTAGAACTACTCATTTAGCATCAGCTATATGAAATTCCACATCACAGGAACTTTTCAACCATTTAGTTGGTTTGGAAATCGTCTTTAACAAGTCATTCATTCAATGAATGTATCAACCATGTACCAAATAGTTTTGAGGTGTAGGGGAAACCAAGAGTGAATAAAATGTCCTTACCCTCCTAGAACTGGCAATTTAGTGTCAAACAAATTTTAAACTACTTTTGAAAACACATATAGAATCTGTCAAATGGTGGTACATTTTATAGAGAAAAATAGAGCTGGGTAACTAAGTGAAGGGATTAATGAGGTGGGGGGTAGATGCAGGCAGGGAAGAGATAAATGATTCAGGTAATTATGAAAAGCTTCTCTAATAAGAGATTTGAACCGTGTCTAAAACAAGTGAAGAATTAAGCTATGAGGGTGTCTAGAGAGAAGTATTTTCAGGCAGAGGGAACAGTAATTGTAGAGAATTGATGCAGATACAAGTTTGTCAAGCTGGAGAAGAGAGAAATATGGAGTGGAAGGAACCAAAGGTCAAATATTAGGAGATAACTTCGAGAAGACAGCTGAGCACCTGATCCTCGAGGGCTTTGGAAACCATTGCAAGCACTTTTAGTCTGAGTGAGATAGGAAGCCAGGGGAGGCTTTTGTCACAGGAGAGATGTGATTTGTTCCATGTTTGGTGTTTTTCAAAAACCTTTCTGATTGTGTGGCCTGAAGCAGTACAAGCAGTAAGAGTGCTAAGAATGGAAGAGGGAGAGGAGGACGAAGGGAGGAAGGAAGAAATGAAGGAAATGAGGAGGGAAGGCAGGAACACCTGTACATTTACTTGGCTGAGTGTTATTTTTCCGTTAGAACATTATTAGTTCTATGAAAATAAGTAGAATGTAGTCTTAATGTGAAAGATTAAAGATAATCTTGTGAACATTTCATTGAAATGCATGGTGATCATTACAGGAAGGGTTGTGAAGAATGACAGATGGACAGCCTGCCTGGAAGACTTCATAAAAAATTGTTTGAGATAGTTCTTAAAGGAAAAAATGGGATTTGTCCAGCAAGAATGGAGAGTATACTTCTTAATTCTGATGAAAAAAAAAAGTATCTTCAGGGAGGTAATACAATAGAATAAAGAGAGTAAAATACAGTAAATAAGGGCAAATTCAGGAACCATCAGTGCAGTGATGGCTTCAACTTTAGGCAGTGAATAGTCTTCCGCATTTACACATCCTACTGGTCTCTTAATTTTATACTAGAAAGATGCCCTGAAGAGAACTTAACACCAGGATAGTAATTAATGCAATTCACTAAATTGTATTAATATTTCATGATTGTTTTAGTAAGCTCAGATTATGTAAAATAGGCAAAAATTATTCTGAAATAAGCTATTTATAAATGCTGATTATCACAAACTTTGTTGTTGATCCCTACTTGTCAGATGTATGATCTCTCTACTCAATACTTTTTAGTTTAAAAGGGCAATGATTTGCGGGTGCTTGGGTGGCTCAGTGGTTAAAGCCTCTGTGTTCGGCTCGGGTCATGATCCCAGAGTCCTGGGATCGAGCCCTGCATCGGGCTCTCTGCTCAGCGGGGAGCCTGCCTCCTCCTTTCTCTCTCTCTCTGCCTGCCTCTCTGCCTACTTGTGATCAGTCTGTCAAATAAATAAATAAAAATCTTTAAAAAAAGAGCAATGATTTGTATATGCTGCTTTTCTTGTGAACTAAGGTAACTGAAATGCCAACAGAATTCTTAGTCATTGTTGATGTAAGTTTATTAACAACTTGATTACATTCATTTTGAATGTGCTAACGGTATTTAAAATTAAAGTAGAGATTCTTAGTACTCTTTTAATACCATCTATTTATTTTCTTTAATTTTCTTTAGTTCTTATTTAGAAAAGGACACTACCACTAAATAGGACATGAATTGCCAAGAATTTTACTATTTCTCCTACTCATTGAGCTCTTCAATAAAAGCAAACATTCAAAATCATCTTGAAAGCAGCCTTGAGGCTTTCATTTTTGAACTAGGAAAAAAAAACAGGTTTGGGTTTTTTTTTAAATTTTTATTTTTAGTTCTAGGTAATAGTATAATACTGAACAAAATGTCAAATAAATGCCACTGCAAAAATTGGGTTTGTCATTCTCCCAATAGTGCAGAAAATAAGATCATCATGATTACTTTCACTACTGTAACAACAGACTTGAATGGAAAAAAATGGGTATAGAAAAAAATACAAATCCTATTCTCATACACTCTTGAATTTCCAGAAATGAAATTCTATTTTTGAATAGGAGTATATCAGTGTATAACATGTATATATTCTTTTTACCTAAGGAACAAAAATCAGTAATGTGATTTTTGTTCTTTTTTCTAGATGCCTAGGCAAAGAACATCAGCAACTATGCAAATATTTTTCTTTTTTGCAAAAGCTAACTATTGAAGTAATTGAAAAAATCTATAATAACTACCACTTATTGGAAATACTGAAAATTTAAAACATTTTAGCATTAGTTAAAATAATTATAATCTGTAAACTTTACTGTAAGTGAAATGTGGTATATGTAATTTAAATAACAGTTCAGAAAATGACACCTGGAAATATCTCCCATCAAATCTAAAAACATGAATATGTACCTGTGTGTATGTACATATGTAACCAAAACTAGAGGGAGAAAATACTCTAAAAAATTTTAAAGGACAACCAGCCACAAAAACATATCCAAAATGTCTGACAATATTTCAGCTTTATTAATATGGAATCTCATATGCATCACACATACACAAAACGTAAGCACCCAAAAAACAATTGGGCAAAAAATCTGAGCATGAAATCCTATGTCAAAGAAACATGAGACTAACGTAAATGTCATTAATGAAGAAAGGAGCATAATGTAAAATAATGGCTCTTTTTTAAACCTTCAAATTGTCAAAGATCATTTAAAATGATAAAACAAATATTTGAGTAAGGAAGCCATTATCAAAAACTATTACTCAAGATTTGGAAAAATTTGGAATCAACTTGAAGTCTTAAAAATGTTTATACTATTTACTTCATACTCTTAAAGATATTTATCTTAAGAAAATAGTCAATGATGTGAGATGTACATAAACGTTGATGTATAATAATGTTTATTGTTGTGCACTTTATAATAGCAAAAAATAGGAAATAATCGAATTGTCTTGTAAGGACCTATTCAGCCAGAGCGGCCCCACCTCGGTTGAACAGCCATTTTGTTGTTTATGCAGTAAAACTTAAATTGACACCCCCCCCCCCCAGCCCGGGGAACACACTTAAAAGCAAGTCCGGGAAACCAGTCCCAGGTAACAAAGCCCAAATACAACGGTGGATCAGGTCAGGTGGAGATAACAGCCCAAATGCAGGGATGAGTTGGGTCAGGTGGAGACATCCAATCCCTAGAGCACGCATACTGTCTCCCTAGCTACCAAGGAGTGTGGACCCTACCTTTTGGGTGCCAATTCTGACCAAGGTGATAGGCTAGTTCAAATAACTACTATGGGGTGAATTGTAATTCAATTGGCCACCTGTGTGCGACCTAGCATGACTGTGCAGCTTTCTCTCTGTGTTACAGTCTCATTGGCCACCTGTGTGTGGCCAGGCCCAACCACATGGCCTTTGCTCTATAAAAGTTAGTCTGTAAGGCAGGGAGGGGTCTCCTCTTTGCAAGAGACGGCCCTGGCCGGTCAGTTTGATTCTCGATGCTTGGTGCGAAATAAAGCTTTGCTTGACCTTCGCTTTGTTATCCATCTTTACTCCTTTAATCACAGACCCATCATTGGGGGAACTTTCAGTCTAAATGTAGGAGGATGATTGATTAAAATATAGCAGTACCTTTTTACAGTGTAGGAAACACATAATCCTTCCTTTATCCTTTCATTAAGTTTTAATGAAATATTTAAATAACAAAGAAAAAATTAGAAAAAAAGACAAATCAATAGATCACAGTAACCTTTAATTAGCCATCCCTGGATTCTAGAGACAGGATTCCAACCTTAGGTCCTCTACCACTAGCTGCCTAGCCGTGGGGCAAAACTTTCCTAAGCATTGAGACATCAAGCCACTAATACAAACCTAGTAAGCAACTATTGGAATCAATTTCTTTGTGAACCTTGCTATTCTAGTGTCTGTTATTCTTAATGATGGTGATTTAGATCGCCCTGTCATCTTTTTAATAATAATCACCCTTCCATCCTGTGATTCTTTAATCCAACCCACTCTCCCACTGCCCCTTTCTTTACAAATTCTTTCCACTTTGCTTTTGGGTATTTCAGTTCCATAGCAAGTACCATTTCTTTTTTTTTTTTTTTTTTTTTAAAGATTTTATTTATTTGACAGAGAGAAATCACAAGTAAGCAGAGAGGCAGGCAGAGAGAGAGGAGGAAGCAGGCTCCCTGCTGAGCAGAAAGCCCGATGCGGGGCTCGAACCCAGGACCTGGGATCATGACCTGAGCTGAAGGCAGCGGCTTAACCCACTGAGCCACCCAGGTGCCCCAGTACCATTTCTTTTATCACAAGTTTTTTACTGAGTGCTTTTTCTACTTTTGTTAACTGTGGCTCTCCACTAAAGATACTACTTTTCTAGCAGATCTGTTTCAGAGTCTGAAGGGAAGTTGTTTCCTTTCTTTTCCTCCTGGTGCTGCTTCTCAACTATTCTTTATTCTAATGTAAAATCTCTCTTTCTCTGGGGGCTTATGAAATTGGGCTGAACTCTCTGTAAGTGTTGTTGACCGCAACTTGAATTCCAGCCACTCTCATTCATGAAAAGATTCTAAATCATGATCATCCTGGTTGACTGAAACACAGTATGAATACATCAATGAACAAACCACATTGCCAGATTCTTCATCTTGCTAACTCCAGTGGCCTTCATCTCATTTTAGTTTACTGCTTCTGCCAAAACTGTAAAACTTGGTATCACAGAAGTTCATTGTTTGTAATAGAAAGTTTAAACATCCCTCTTTCTGACTACAGCATCCTTTCCTCCTGGTTGCCTCCCTTTCTTATTCCCATCATGCATTTTCTTCGACCTCCTGGAGATCACCAGTCTCTTGACCACTCCATTTTTCTTCTCTGAATAGTTACATCCTGTCTTCATTGTCTTTCCTAATCCAAGCATCACCACAGGAGAGTATTATCACTCACTCCCTTTGCTCAGTGGTGCCTTCATTGTCCTCAAAAAGCAAAACTTTTAACCAGATGAATCCTACTCACCACAACCTCCACAGAGCTATGAGGGAAGGTGAGTGCCACGGCTTACATGCATAAGGGTTAAATTCATGGTATCTTGCCATGGTGCTCCAATTCTTCCAGAAAAACTCCATTACTTGCCTAGATATCTGGTTCCCACTTCTATAGCCCTGATTTCTCTTTTGACTTGTATAATCTTGCTTGTTGACTACTATTTATTTATTTATTTATTTTTAATTTATTTGACAGAGAGAGATCACAAGTAGGCAGAGAGGCAAGCAGACAGAAAGGAGGAAGCAGGCTCCCCACTGAGCAGAGAGCTCGATGTGGGGCTCAATCCCAGGACCCTGGGATCATGACCAGAGCCCAAGGCAGAGGCTTTAACCCACTGAGCCACCCAGGCGCCCCTGTTGACTACTTTTTAAACAAAACTGAATTCACTGCATTTCCCCACTTAAGACTAGATGTGCAGTTTCTAGTATATATTCTATAGAGAGTCACACTTTCTTTAACAAAGAACACTTTCCTATATTGATATTGCCTATTTACTTAGTTGTATTGGTCAGTAGCATGATGAGTGACAACAGAAACACAAAGCAATGCAAAGTAATGTCATTCAGTCTGATTTCATTTTAATAGTTATAGGAATTGTGACCTTATTATATGGTCAATATCTGGTAAAAATAGGAAAAAAAAGACCCAATAAAACAAAAAAGAGATAAAAAAATCCAACAACAAAAGACTCCCAAATTTGTAGACTTATGTGTGCTCAAATGTGGGAATGGGAATCAAGAGATTGCAAAAGAATGATATAGGAGTTGTATCAGATGTCATTAATAAATCTTTATAGATAAAAGAAAAGGCACAAATGTCTTCAGAGAACGAAAGAAATGCAAATGAAGCAGTAGAGGGAGGTAGCAAAAATCTGATTGAAAGTTCAGACTCCTGTGATTAAAAAACTAAAAGATTAGGAAGAATTAAGTAATGATGTGGCCAACGCTAGGGCACAGACTTCTTTAAGATTTAGAGACTTAGTTTGTGTGATCTAAAAGAACTGGTTAGACTCAGCATGTACCTTTAGGCTCACAGACAAAAACACAAATCCTGTGATATGAACAGAATTTTTCATGGTTTATATGAAATCTCAATGCATTGGCATAGAAATTCTAATTTTCATAGGTTGGGATAAAAATTGTTTATGTGGTGAATATGCATATTTTAAATCAATATTTAGAATAAGCATAGAAATTATAAATTAAATCAAGTCCTTAGAGCTAATGTGTTTTATATTACTTATAAACATAATTTGAGCACATTGGGTATTTTATTTAAAAAACTTAATTTATATTAATTTGATTAATATAAATTAGATTTAATTTATATTATATTTTAAAAATATAAGTATTTTTAAAATTTTAATTGTATATTTGGCATTTTGAATATAATTAATGTTTAAGAGAATTTTGTACATTAGAGTAGTTAACAAATCTGTCTTAAGTTTCCAATTTGAAATCTGTAATTTAGTGAATGGTTCTGTATTATAATTTTAATTTGAAAGGTATTACCCTTTTTTACTAGGTCTATAATAATAATTGAATTTGTGTTTGTTAGACAGTGTTGAAAAACTGAATTTTTAAAAAAAACCTTTAGTTTATTTGAATATTTAAAGCATAGCCCTTGAATCATCTTCTGTAAACCAAAACTACCCTAAGCATACCACAGATATCAACTACTAGCTGTTTGAAATCTAAGAAATTCATTTCATACAATGTTTGAAACTGCTAGAATTGCCTTAGTATCAATATCTAATGACATGAGAAATGCTTGAGAAAGACACAGAAAAAGGGATTACGTTTATTTTTAAAGTGACTGTGATTCTACAGAAATTTCATACACATCTATTTTGAAATATACTTTATGTATCGTATGTATGCTAATGGAAATTAAACCTAATTTTTGTTTTAACTCTGAGGAGATAAATGGGCTAAAACTCTTCTTTCTAAGCTTCAAGAAGTCTTCAAGTTTTCTCTCTCTCAAGAATTAGGGGTGTGAATTACTTTTAGAAAAGACTGTTATTTAAGGGAAAAAATCTCTTTAACAATTTCTCCTTATTTTCTTTTTCTTTTCTTGTATTGTGTTATGTTAGTCATCATACAATACATTATTAGTGTTTGATGTAGTGTTCCATGATTCATTGTTTCAGAAGTAAAAAGAAAGTATTATTATTTTTAGGAAAATGGTAAAATTTAATTTTTTGTGTGTTTTTTTATTACATAAGTTGTGCATGTGGTTGGGTATGGGATGAGTTTCTGTAGACTTTTGCTTTTAATGAAATGAGGAAAATTTTTAGATGGATTAACACAACACCATGCCTACAGATGTAGTTTGTTTACACTTGTGTAGAGGGAGACGACCCAGAGGTTTAAGTGCAGGCAGGATGCTCTAACAGCACAATCTTTGGGAAAGACCCAGTAAAGTTTGGCCTGGCTTTCTCTGCTGCTCAACCTGGAATTGAAAGTTCCTGACCAAATCTCAAGGTAATGTAAGTCTGAGTAACCTGAATGCACTGGGTTGTGGATTGTGTTCTGATATTAATTTTAATGAGGCCAGGGCATAAGATCAGAGTCCCATGGTTTTCCCTGAAGGGTATGGGCATTTCCATTCTCAGTTATCCTGGAAAAGGCAAGACCTCAAAAGGGACAAACTTTGAACTAGTCGGTTGGTGGTGGGGCTGGGGCCAATGAGCCATTTCTTACTGTGAATCATGTTTGGATCATTTCTGATGGTAGTGGTAGAGTGAGGGAATTGTGGAAAATAATTTCAATGTTGTGATTCAGTAAGAATGCCACAAGTGGAGCCTAGAATCTATGTTTGTATCAAGTTCTCCTCCCCATCATCTATCACTCCATGATTCTGATAAAGATAGCCTGTGTACTATATGTAAGAGATACAAAACTTGAAGAATAGAAAATTTAGCATATAGAATCAAACACATTTGAACAATAAAAATAGCTTTTAAAAAGGTATTATTTCATCATGTTAAAAAATGTCTACCTTGTTTCCTATGCCAAAATTACATGTTAAAACTTGCTAGAGATCTATCTAATCAAAAAATTTTAAGACTGCATTCTTTCATTTGAAATACCTGCCATGCCATTTCATAAATGTGGCTAATATGGTGAACTCCTTGTTCAAACTCATTTAGGGTCCTCATTATCAGTCTGGCCTTGGGGGAAACAGAATATGCTGAAATGAAATCTCTCTCTCTTTTTAAAATCTTATTTATTTATTTATTTGACAGAGAGAGACACAGAGAGAGAGGGAACACATGTAGGGGGAGAGGGAGAGGGAGAAGCAGGCTCCCCCTAAACAGGAAGCCCAACATGGGGCTCAATCCCAGGACCCTGGGAACATGAACTGAGCCAAAGGCAGATGCTTAACTGACTGACTGAGCCACCCAGGTGCCCCTGCTAAAACGAAATCTGTTGCCTTTCTAATCTTAGGTATAAGAAGTGAAACAAGTCTCTGGACTTTCTCTCAATTAAAATGTGAACAAGTAATGTGGTGACCAGGATGAAGAAGGTTGTCCACAGACATATCATTTTTCATATTTACAGTTCACACTTCATCACATCTGGTTCAAAAATAAGATATAATGAGGGACGCCTGGGTGGCTCAGTTGGTTAAGCAGCTGCCTTCGGCTCAGGTCATGATCCCGGCGTCCTGGGATCGAGTCCCGCATCGGGCTCCTTGCTTGGCGGGGAGCCTGCTTCTCCCTCTGCCTCTGCCTGCCATTCTGTCTACCTGTGCTCGCTCGGTCTCCTCTCTCTCTGACAAATAAATAAATTCTTAAAAAAAAAAAAAAGATATAATGATCCTACTATGTAATATACAGGGGCATTCTTCAGTTTGACTAGTAATTAATTTTAAGGTTAGTTTTATAAATGGCAGCCAGTAATTATGTATAAATGCATACAAGCAATTCTAAAGTAAAAGAAACTTATCACTTTTTCAACAATGATAAATATCACAAAAACAAGTATCTCTTACTCATTCTTGCAAATATTTAACCTTTTTTGACCATATATTATGGAAATAGGAATAATCCAATATTCCAATATCATGGAAATAGGATGTTCCAGTTTACTTCAAATTAAAAATAACAATGAACTTTTAGAGAAGAGATCAAATTCTTAGGTTTATTGCATTAAAATTTGTGCCGTTTTCTGGAAAACAGATATGGGTTAAAATGTATTTTGGAACTCCTACTGCAGCCACTTCTTACTTCAATTACTTGAAAACCACCCCCCACCCCCCACGACCCCAAGAAGAAACTTCTTATTAAAGGGCAGGCCCAGGTGGTCATTTTTGTATTATATGGTACTACTTACCCTGACAGGAATCATCAGTCCTTGACAGAACTATGTCTTAGGGAATAAAGAATATATTGTATTTTCCCCTTGGGAATTTCAGGAAGAAAATGAGGTTACTCCATTGTGTTATTGCTTGTGGGCTTTAAAGTTGAAAATGTAGACTTGAACCTTGAATTTACAGCCAAACCAAACCCAATTTTGGGAAGTAGAGATGATGAGTAAGCAGAATAGACCAGCCATCAGAGGAGGTAGGGGAGATGAAGAAAAAAAGAAAGCTAGTGAGCCAGGGAAGGGGATGGGGCAGGGAGAGAGAGCAGAGGAAGTGGGGAGAGAATGGGGGAGAAGAAGAGAGAAAAAGAAAGAGAGTCAGAGAGAACCTTGGGCTGGCTTTCTGGCTTCATGGAAATGGGATCTGTTTAATTGCACAGGACCCCACACACGGAAGGGAGCTGACTTAATTTAATGTTCTGCTCTTATCCTCTTGAAATTGTTCATTGTTTTTGAACAAAGCATCCTGCCTTTTCATTTTCTGCTGTACTTTGCAAATTATGTAATTGACTCTGCTTGATCCTTTGCAGTTCCTTCTTTTTTAATTAATTTTTATTTTTTTTAATTTTTTAATTAAACTTTTAAAAAATTTTTTATAAACATATAATGTATTATTAGCCCCAAGGGTACAGGTCTGTGAATCGCCAGGTTTACACACTTCACAGCACTTACCGTAACACATACCTTCCCCCAATGTCCATAACCCAACTGCCCTCCCCCTCCCCACCCTTAGTTTGTCTTGTGAGATTTAGAGGCTCTTATGGTTTGTCTCCCTCCCAATCCCATCTTGTTTCATTTATTCCTTTCCTACCCCCTAAACCCTCCACATTGCCTCTCAACTTCCTCATATCAGGGAGATCATATGATAATTGTCTTTCTCTGATTGACTTATTTCGCTAAGCATAATACCCTCTAGTTCCATCCACGTTTTCGCAAATGGCAAGATTTCATTTCTTTTGCATAGTATTTTTTTTTTTTTTGCATAGTATTCCATTGTATGTATATATACCACATCTTCTTTATCCACTGTAGTTTCTTCTCGATAGAGTAGCCAGGGTAGTTTTTCAAGCCGTAAATCAATTCATACATTCCCTTACATGAAACTATTTTCTACCTGTGCCCCCCCCCCGACATTTAGCGTAAAATCCATGCTCCTGACTTTTGCCTTGGAGACGTTACATTATTTGGCTCCCTCCCCACTGGCCCACTGCTCTTTTCACTCTTGCCATTATGGCGCTCTTTATGCTCTTCCCACAAGCTGAATTCCTTTTCTGGGTCTCTGTTCATTCTGATCTTTAGCCTAGAAAGTCTTTCCTTCAGCTCTCTTTGTACCTGACTTTTTAAAATAATTCATGTCTCCCACATTCCCACATTCCCTCTTTAGTGAGGTATCCACAGAGCAATGCCTTCTAGCAACAGTCTACTATATTTGCTTCATTATGTATATGTATTTGTTATTCTGTTTACTTGGTTTTGGTCTGTTTTCTCAAACAGCCTGTTCTACCCCCACACCACCTAGTATCATCAAAACAAGGGCAGGGATGGCATTTGTTGGTTTGCAGTTATGGACCCATACCTTGACCAGTTCATGGAATATGGTAATTACTCACATTCATTTCTTGAAAAGTGAATGAAAGGAATTAGGAGTCCTAGAGAGAGGGAAAATAATTTTGACCAACTTCGGTGCCCAGGATGTTGGTGAGTATTTACCCCGACAAAAGTGCTATGGAATTGTTCATTTGGTCTAAAGGTTAAAAGAAAAACTAGAAAACAAGGAATAGGTACTAACTGTCTTATCAAATCTAGAGATACAGTTTATCAGTAGACAATATAGTTATGAAATTATAATTCTGATATCATTTATGCAAGATTATCAGAGAAGTTTTATTTATTTTGCTTGATCAGATTTTTTTTTCTTTTACTATGTGTGAACATCTGGGAGCAATAAAATCAGATATAGTGCACAAGTGTTTATGCTTTGAGTATTTCTCATGATGAGTAATCTATTGTTACTTTTATGTACACACTTGTGCAATGACAAAATGTGATTCAAAATATAGTCATCTTCCAAGAATGTGTCATTATTAATAGCATTCTGTCTCATCTCATCAGCATATTTTCACTGAGCTGGCCACACCTCAAACAGAGTAGATGTTAACATGTGTTCTGAAACTCTATGTTTAGTGTTTTCTGTGACAACACATTAAACTAGTGCTTTTCAAAGGGGGTGTCACAGAACTCAGATGGACTGCATGAACAGACATATGTATGTCCCCTCTTTTCCTGGAGTTTTTATTAATCAACAGACATAAAAGAGGGAGAAAAAAAGCTAATATCAAATACTAGCTAACCTGGGGCACCTAGGTGGTTCAGTCGTTAAGCGTCTGCCTTCAGCTCAGATCATGATCCCGGGATACTGAGACCGAGCCCCACATCTTGAAGGGGAGCCTGCTTCTCCCTCTCCTGTGCTCATTCTCTCTCTGTCAAGTGAAGAAATAAAATCTTAAAAACAACAGCAAAAAAATAATAGCTAATGTGTATGGAGGGCTTACTGTGTATTTTACCTATATTCAATCTCACACTAACGCAAGGGGTCATTTCTCTATCTCTGTTATATAGAGTGCAACATACTAGAACTCAGTAAATGTCATGTAAATCTTGACAACTTTAGGAAAGAGTTAATATTCTTCCCGTAAGTAGGAAAAATTAGGTAAAAGATGGTCAAGAATTTTCTAAATATGCATTATTAATTTGTGGAAAAACAAAGATTGTAATTCAAATCTGTGTGACTCCAACACCGAGTTTTGCTAGATCATAATGATTCTTGGAAAGAAATTTCAGACCTAATGTTTCAATTCAGATATTATTGGTGGGAGTTAATTGATTCTATTAGGTTTTCCAATACTATTTTGTGTGTTCTTTATGTCTCTCAACATCAAATTCCCTGTAATGGACAATTGATCATCTGGATCAAGGCATCTTCCTTAATATTTCCTCTTTCTCTGTCATTATCCTTCAGACAGACCAGTTCCTCCCTTTCCAGGCCAGGTCTATCAAAGTCCATATCTCTATTAGCTATGATGCCTATCCTTAAACTTTACTTTTAATTCTTCTTTTCTTGGAGTAGCTGAAAATTTAGTTTCTCTCTATACCAGATTCTAGATCTGCCATAACAAATAATTATAAAGAGAATGGCTTAAATGAATAGAACTTTACTTTCTTATAGGCAAGGAGGCTAGAATTCCAAAATCAAGATATTGATAGATTTAGTTTTTTGGGGAGGGTCTGCAGGAAAATCTGTTCCGTGCCTCTTTAAGGTGGTGGCCAACAATCTTTAGTGTTCCTAGGCTTGTGGATGCATTGCTTCAGTCTCTGCCTGTTTCCACATAGTATTGTCTATGTCTCTGTGTGTCTTCTTCCTTGCTTATGAGGACACCAATCATTGGATTTGGGACCTACTCTAATCCAGTATGACTTTATTTTAATTTAACTAATTAAATCTGTAAAGATCTTATCTTCAAATAAGATTGCATTCTGAGGTTCTTGGTGGGTGTGAATTTTTGGAGGACATGGTTCAGCCCACTACACTCCCTGAGAGCCCAGCAGCTCCCAGAAAGGAAATCTGCTTTTCTCATTTCTTCCTTCAATGATCGATTGTCAAATATCTCTTTAATTCAGACTAGTGCTTGTAGATCATCATCACGGTGTTACGTTAACTAAATGGCCTCTCTCTGATGACTCTGTCTGACACTTCTGAAACTATCACTTCTCACTGTAGCCATTTACCAACATCTAAGATACCCTCCTATCCTCATCAATGGCTTTGTACCCTACCCATAATCTTTGTTTCATCCTCATTTTCTGTCCTTAACAACAGGAATGTTCACATCAGTATTGATTAACTCTCTGACTCCAAAGTTGTTCCACCTTCCTAACATACAGATCTCCATTCCTTTATGCCTGTGACTTTACTTACAGGGTCCCCTTTATACCTTAATCAGGGCTTTTGTCAGAGTCTTAAACTCAGAAGTCTCTCTAGAAGCTTCAGTCTGAAGCTGAATCATGAAGCTATCATTCATGTCTCTTCACTCCTATACCATGATTTTCATCTGTATATGGCCTCTTTCCTATCCACCACCCATAGTACCTCAGTCCTTTTATTTATTTTTCTGACTTTTTAGCCTCTTTTTTATTCTGGAATCTGTGATCAAACATTTGAGGAGAGTTTTGTTTTTCCTATATACAAAAGCATTTAACTTATTTAAAAGAACACAGGTGCCAGTGGCTCATTTGTTAAGTGTTAGGCTCCTATCATGATCTGGTCATGATCCCAGGGCCCTGGGATCAAAGCCCACATCGGGCTCCCTGCTCTGTAGGAAGCCTGCTGCTTCCTCTCCCACTCTCCTTGCTTGTGCTCCCTCTCTCTCTCTGTCAAATAAATAAATTAAAAAATCATGAAAAAAAAAAAAGAACACAAATGTATAAGGATCAAGTCATATGAAATAACCAAAGATCAAAATTAATTAAATGTCAACTACTTTATCCATTTTGTCCCTCTCTATTCTTAAACTCTGATGAAGGAAAAGAATTCTAGTTGATTTGCAGCTTCCCTTTCCAAAATAAATATATTTCGAAATTATTTCTACTTCTAGGAGGTAGAAAACTTTTTTCTAAGAATGGAAATGGTGACCACACAAAAGCTTCCAAAAACATAAATAACAGATAATTATAATTATTAATAAAATGCATGAGTTCTATGAGTTTCTCAAATTCTTCCAACATGATTACTAGTCTGAGTCTTAATTATACCTAAAATAGATATCTAGCTTTAATCCTTATAATTCAATAAGTTTTAAATTTTTGTATTAATATTTTCTGAATAATATATAATAAAATACAGTTAAGAAGTTGTAATGTTTAAGTGGATTTTCAACCCCATTTAATCCCTATGTTCTTATATAGGCTTTCAGAATAAACTGCCTTTTCATTTTATCCAGGTTCATAATTAAGACTAACTTACACAACAATGATATATATATAATTTATGACAAAAATAATAATAATAATAACTAACACAAAATAGTAATAACAAAATAATAATGATAATAATAAAATAACTTCTTAATATATCTTTCAGACATGTACTAAGATTTTTATATATTATTAAAAATGCATGAAGAAACCTACTATAAAATACCCAGTAATTCCTCAATTATACAAATGAGAAAACATGTACAACTAAGTTAATTGCTAAAGAGTACTAAGAATTTCAGAACTGAGATGTGCGCCGTTTGCCTAACTGCAACACCTGGCCTCTTAGTCATGATACCTCACGACAACCTAAATTTGTACTGAATTTTTTATAAAGACGATGTTAAAATAAGCCTCATGTCATTCCTCTATTAGTAAGTCATGTCAGTGTGAAGATGTGATCTTCAGATCAACTCTGAGAGAACAAAAACTCATTCCTCCTTAAAGTAGTCTGCATTAAAAAACATGCTTACACATATTCCTATGAATATGTGCATATGCATAAAAAAACAGAAATTCTTATTCCTTTAACATTCATCAGACTATTGAGATAATAAGGCTCTGGGGTTATCTTATTCCCACATTTCTTTTTCTTTTCTTTCTTTCTTTTTTTTTTAATTTAAACTTAAGCCAGGTATAATATTATGAGTTGTAGCCAACCCCCAAGTCTAACACTGGGAAGATTCTTCCCCTGGCCCCTGAGGGGTACCAGGCTTAGTTTCTGCCTGTGAGGCCAGATTCACAGAGATTTAATTATGTGCTGCTTCAAAGGAAGAGAAGCACAACATGGAAACATGAGTGGGATGGGATCTACCTTGGTTCAAGTTGGAGCATTTCAATTAAAACTGTGTGATTTTAAGCAAATTAATATCTCTAAAATAATAATTTTTCTCAATTGCAAAATTTAATATAGTCATATACTCTAGTCACAGTTTGTGCAATTAGTAGTAACAGAGATAAGGCACCCATCACCTTTCTTTGGAATGCATTATAGAACAGTAATTCTCTTCCAAGCCCCTATTTTAGTAATAATAGATGAGCGAGCTTTTTTTTTTTCTTGAAAACAATTTTTCCCATTGATACTGCAAACTATTTATTAAAAGGCAGTCTACCTCACTTGTCTCTTAAACCTCGAATCTTGGTACAAAATAAGCATCTGTTAAGTAGAAATGAATTTGTACCAAACAGGTAAAATAGGATAAAGATCTGATCCCTACTACTGTAATTCATAAAACACATATTTATATATTGTTTCATTAATTATAGTCCTTTATTGTTCTATTAAACTCCCAAACTCCAAGCAAAAACTGGAAAAGAGACTTCAGTTAATGGAATAGAAATTTAATTATGTCAGAAAGTAGCCCTTGGGGCGCCTGGGTGGCTCAATGGTTTAAGCCGCTGCCTTCGGCTCAGGTCATGATCCCAGGTCCTGGGTTCGAGCCCTCGCATCGGGCTTTCTGCTCAGCTGGGAGCCTGCTTCCTCCTCTCTCTCTGCCTGCCTCTCTGCTTACTTGTGATTTCTCTCTGTCAAATAAATAAATAAAATCTTAAAAAAAAAAAAAAGAAAAGAAAGTAGCCCTTGTAAAGTTAATGCTTATTAGTCTCATTTTTTTAGCTTTTTTTTTTTTCATTTTTTTAGCTTTAAAAAAAAGGTTTAGGAATAGGTGTATTTCAAGAAAAATACTGAACTGCAGATTCTGAAACATTAGGATTGCCACCATATTCCTTGTGAATAACATTTAGCTTGAAAAATGTGTCTAATTTCCTCCCCTAATTCTGTTAATCCTAAAAACGATTAACCTAGTTTTATATTTCCCTTTAGCTACCTGAAAATTTGTGTTAAAATTTTTTTTCTTTATCATCAATATATCTTTGTAATCACTTTATAAAATACAAAATTTGCTTTTCTCTCAAATGAGTAAAATAATTTTCCCCAGGATTATCTCTAATAGTTTGTTTGGATTGTGTGCCTGGTACAAATTAATTGTTAAAATATTCTTTTCAGTAAATGAAAATTTTAAAGCCATTGTTTTTCAGATTTTTCTTTTAATGAAATTTGATTATGAGAATATATCAAACTTTCAAAAAGATTTTTAATAAAATATTTCTTTTATGAGAAGCAATTTTTACATATAATTTAACACCCACTTACCTCTCAAAAAAGAATCAAAAGCATTTAGGATCATCATTAAACTACTCATCTTCAAATATGACTAATTAGTTTAACATTGTGCTTCAGGTTTACCTTTAAATGACTCTGGAAAAGACCTTAACTATGCCTTTTCCATCCAAGTGAACTGAAAAAAAAATTTTTTTAAACTGTCAGCGGATATAATAAAATCATTTTGTTGATAATTTGACCTCACTACTAAAAAGGGAAAGGAAGTACTTTTTTTTTTTTTTTTTTTTTTTTTTGCTGTCACCAGGAACCACTCTGGAATACAATTATATTTTTAAAAATAATTTCTTTAGAATGGTACAAGCCTTTTATTGTTTAGTTTTTTGAAAGATTATTTAATTTTGGACTTGGACCCTGAGAAATTGTCGGATGCTAAGACCTAAGTTTTTCAGTGAAGGATGAAACCAGAGATCACTCAGACACCTTTATTCATTCCCAGAAATGAGGGATGGTTCTAGAGGCTTTTCCTTAGAGTCGCCCTGTTGAAAAGTAGACGCAAGTTCCCAGAGTCTCTGATATCCTATCAAATTGTAACCTGGTGATTATCTATTAATCTCAGATTCTCCTAAAAGAATCATGTTGAGAATATCCTTTTAGATTAAGGGATATTCCACCACTTTAACAAATTGCAATCCTGACCTGTAGCTATTCTGGTTTCAGGGAAACTAGTAGACCTTCATACTCTTAGATGTTTCTATCCTGGTCACAGGGCTATACCCTGAAAATACAAAAGGTGAGAGAGAACCCTGCCAGTTCAAAGGGTGGGGGCAAGGCCACAGTCCTCCTCAGACCTACCCATAGGGCTGGCTAGCTCCCTTGTTGCAACCCTGGCCTGAAATCCAAGGAGGCCAGGTGCAATGAATGGCATAGTGTGGAAACCACTGAGCATGTTCTTCTGCCTTCTATTTCTTGTCTTCTTGAAATTTGTTTCAGATGCATACATGAATTCCATTCTCCCCCGGAGAATATTATTTTAAGAACAGAGTTCGCAACTACATAAAGGAGAACACGTTCTAATATTGAATAGGTACCATACAAATGTTATATGCTTTTTCCTTTTTTTTTTTTAAAGATTGTATTTATTTATTTAACAGATAGAGATCACAAGTAGGCAGAGAGGCAGGCAGAGAGAGAGAGAGAGGAAGGGAAGCAGGCTCCCCGCTGAGCAGAAAGCCCGATGTGGGGCTCAATCCCAGGACCCTGGGATCATGACCTAAGCCGAAGGCAGAGGCTTTAACCCACTGAACCACCCAGGCGCCCCTGCTTTTTCTTTTTTTTCTAAAATGTCTATACCATGACTGAAATGATTCATTCCAGAGTTCTAATAATTTTGATTAGATATGTAACCCTAGACTTAAGTCTTTATTCTTACTAAATGTTTTTTTAAAGATATTAAGATACTTTATTTATTTATTTTATTTTATTTTTTTTGACAGAGAGAGATCACAAGTAGACAGAGAGGCAGGCAGAGAGAGAGAGAGAGAGAGAGAGAGAGAAGCAGGCTCCCCGCTGAGCAGAGAGCCCGATGCGGGACTCGATCCCAGGACCCTGAGATCATGACCTGAGCCGAAGGCAGCGGCTTAACCCACTGAGCCACCCAGGCTCCCTTACTAAATGTTTTGAATAAATAAAAACCCTTGGTTGCATATAAGTTGCCATACTTCCTGCATCTATGATCAATCTTGGGTGAATCATATGATTTAAGAACACAAATCCACAAACTCAGGTATCGATAAACTTTATAGGGTAGTAGTTAAGAGAGTGTGCCCTAGAGATGGATTTTCTACATTTCAAGTTTTCTACATCCGGAATCTACATTTGGAAGGTTTATTTAATCTCCTTGTGCTCACTCTCCTTATCTATAAAATAGAAATGATAATACTACCCACTTAAAATTATTAGGCAGATATGAATGAAGTATTGCATGTAATTCTGTTAGTACTCTGTTGGCACAAAGAAAAGGCTGTATACATACTTGCAAACGGTATTACAGAGAATCATGGAAAATATTGAGTGTAATGAAGTCTGAAGTATTAGAAGTCCTGTCTGAGGAAATTTTCTGCAAAGCAAACATATTCAAGAAAAGAAATTGGTGCATTATCACCAAATATGTAAGAAGCACTGGGCTGCTGTTTACTAGCAGGCTGTGCTCATTTTTCATCCATGCTTGACCACTGAGAAATAATATTCTGTTCTGAGTTAGTGCATAATAGAGAAGGGGAAACAGTCCAACACTATTTAACTCTGAAGACTGAGATTAAACAGAAGCATCTTTTAGTTTCCAGGAATAAGACAGATTGTATTTTACTTAGCCTTTCATATGGGATATTGATTGCTTAAGTTTAAAGTTACCTTGAAGTGAAAACACTTCGTTGAATTACTTTTCCCTTCTAACGTTTCATTAAAGCTAGTATAAGTAGTATGAAATCATTCACTGTCTATTACATCAATGTTTGATATTTCATTACAGCTAGCTTGCCCTCACATTATCTTTTCTTTATTTCTTATGCCATTACCTTTGAAAAAAGATCAATTGGCAAGCTAATGCCTTAAAATTTGTCTTAGATATATGGAATCTCTCAACAATCATTTTCAATGTTTTATTCAATTGCTAAAATGTGGGTACTCTTATTTATTGCCCATGGAGAAGACAGGAACAGTTTGCTATCCCTGGTGAACTCACAAAACCCCTCTAGTCTACCCATTTCCACAGCCCCACACTGATCTTATTCACAGAAACCCATCTGGTTGTGGTCAAGGCCTGTACTGTCATGCCTGTGGGGTCTATAAGTCTCTTTAGGCCCATCTCTACCGAAGTTACCTGCAGTATCATTGGTAGGATAAAACTCAAGAGCCTCTAAAAAGTGTAACTGCTGTGGTACGAGACCAAAAGAAGGACCCTTTTGTCCCTACCTGCTTCATAGATAACCAGATAGTGCTGATGATGCTGCCTCTGGGATGCTCATTGGACTCCATCAGCTCTGCTGCCAACTGTGATGGGCACAACTTCACCAAACTCTCTGATTGCCATTATGTATTACTGTATCTGCACAGGTATCTTCTTTCAAAGCAGTGGGACCTAGATTAGTGGGTTGGGTGCTATATAATTCAATGATGGGATTTTTCTAGTATTCAAATTTTAGTTTTTATTGTTCTTTAACAACTGTACTCAAAACTTTTGTTCTCAATTTGGTCCAAGACTTAGTTATGGGATATAGATTTCTATTTTATAAATACTGTTCATGGCATCAGCAAGATATAATATACCTCTGATAGCACCCCTGTATTTTTGAGTAAATAAGCTCATATCTCTAAAAATTAAGCCAGATCATGTAGTTTTGCTCAATGTATTTGATATATTCACTAACCTGAGGTTTAGTAATAGGAAACAATAACAAGTGTATATCACTGGGGTCAGGGATTCTGTCAAGGCATAGTGGTAATGACTAGTTCCTGTTCTTCAGTGTCTTGAACCTTAGCCAGAAAGCCTTGAATAGCTGAGGGCATTGAGGATATCTGGAATCATTTAGAGGCATTTTTACCCACATTTCCAGTGCCTGGAAGAGAATGGCTTAAGAGCTGGGTCCAGCTTGTGAGCTTGTGAACCAGGACCCCTCCTTAAGGCCTTTCCATGTGGCTTGAGTCTAGTGGCTGGTTTCCAATAGGTAGTATCTCAAAAGGAAGCATCTGGAGAATGAATATACCAAATGACTCAGGGAGAAGCTGCATGGCCCTTAAGAATTTAGCCATGGAAGTAATAAAGCGTCATTTCCTTCATATTCTCTTGGGCAAATACAACCCTGCCTCTGTTCAAGGACAGGGACAGCACACCCCAAAGGGAAGAACGTAGCTAATTGCAGTCTTTTTTAAGTTTCACAAACTGTACTCTGTTTATGAAGTCTTTATATTATTCTTAAGGGCAAAGCACATTAACAGCCTTCAAAGACTAACCAAAATCCTCATTCCATTTTGTGCTGAGATGACTCAAAGTAGGACTTAGCTCGGTTTACCAACCAGAGCCTCCTTTTGTGGCCTCTCTATGTGGTTTGGGCTTCTCATTGCAAGGCAGTTGGAATCCACCAAGTTGAAATCCAGAAAATAAATTTCAGGAGACCAGAAGGAAGTTCCATGCCTTTTTATGACTAACCCTCAGGAGTAATATATCACTTCTCCCATACTTTATTGATCAAGAGTTGTAAGTCTACTTACATTTAAGAGGAGAGGACATAGAGTCCACTGCTACATTGAGAGATGTCAAAGAACTTGGAAATGTAAAAAAATAAAAATAAAAATAAAAGCTTTACCTTACGTGGTCCGTCCTTTTTCTTGTCTTACCAATGTCTTCTCTGACATCATCTCCGCCTACTCTTGTCTTGCTCATTCTATTACACTGAAGTGGCTTCTTCATTTTTCATCATAATCATCAAGTAGGCTCCTGTCTTAAAAATTCTGCATTTGCAGTTCCCTTTTTCTCTTTACCAAGATAGCAGTATATCTCATCCCCATACCTCCTTCAATTCTTTCCTCATGTGTTACTTTTACTAGAATATAACTTTCAGGAGAATGTTAGATGTTGTTTACTTTTGATCCACTAGTGCTTAGAATACCACCAAATACATAATAGATGGTAAAGTTACTTTGAATGTACTGCATGAACTGATTTCTGTTTCACAAATTGATAATTTCTGGTTCTTACTTTCCCCATTTTTATTCATGAAGACCCACTCATCATGAACTTTAAAGTCTAAACATGAGAGAATGGGAAATTAAGAATAGGTGATAGGGAGTAAGAGACAAAAATCAAAGGAAAAGAATTTCAGTAAATTAAAATGTCCTTCTCCAAATCATATTTTTACTTCTGACTTATATATCTACCTCAAACATTAAACTTTTTTTTCACACAATAGTCTTAAAACTAGAAACTTGATTTAGATCTTATATTAAATGACTAAATGTTTGAGAAAATATGGTTGAGTGATTAAGGAAATTGTTCATAAAGTTTAAATCTTACCAAATTAAAGGAACTCCTTGTTAGAATTTTGAGTTATTATGATGCATCACAAAAATTCATGACTAATCAAGGTTATGCAAATTCACAAGATACAAGTCCTCACTTTGGTTTATAAAACATAAGAAAGTATATTATTTATATTTTTTTATTCTTTCACACCTGCCATCCTAAAATTACTGCCATGTACAAAATATACATTTGCAACCTCTACAAAAGTCTAATGCTCTATTTTCCTTGAGGAACCCTAGTTTTAGAATTGATAAAAAGTCATTCTCTGATATACTTAATTTTGAAGCATATTAGGTCCTGTGATTCAATTCAAAATTGAATCAATTTAGGATTTATAAGGTGTGTAGAACATTACTAGAAATGAAAGGATTGATGCCTTTTACAGGAAATAGTTTTTGGATATCACTCTAGTGAATTTAAAGTTATTTTTATTGGAATTCCATATAATAGTGAAAGAAAGAAAACATATGCTTACCTTGGAAGGAATACACAATAGGCCATCCTAATGGACTATGAATTTTTAAAAATTCCATGTCTGTTTATTTTCTTTTTCTCTCTGAATCTTGGAGGTAACAAATTCCATGTAACTAGAAAATAAATACTGATGTCATATTGACTAATCATATAAGTTATTGTAAAAATGCTCAAATTGATTAATAGAATGACTGACTTTAATATCTTATCACTGAGTCAAAATCACACACTATATTTATAAGTTAAAATTGATGGGATTTTATGGTTTAGTAGATGAATAATTATTCTCAAGTATCTTTTTCTGATTCATTATGTATTTAAAATTTGTTCAGTGAGTGATGACCAAAACTTGCCATTTCATTGATTGATGATTGGAATCAGAGCCATCAGCTGCAATCATCCATCGCAAGCGTTCCGATTTTGTTTATGAATTAATTGAGGATTAGGTATGTCAGGTGCCTGGGGATTCAGTGATTATTTTTAGATTCAGTTCATATTCTCTTAGGGAAGGAATGAAGTCATGTTGCTGGCCACATATTCCAGTTTGGTATAATGTTGGTTATAAAATATCATTTTTAAATCTACAAAATGGGAATAGTAAAAGTCCAATTTATAATTTGTAGTAATGCTGACAACTAAATAATTCCAATTGTCTTCTACCACTCATGGTGGGATTGCACCAGTTCCCTTGAAGTTAGTTGGGACTTGTGTCTTGTTTTGGGCAGTAAGTAGAAGTGATGTATGGCACTTCCCTTGAAAGCTTCAAGAGCTTGTGTATAAATTGCCACACTCAATGTTACAATGCCTTCTCCATTAGCCTAGATTTGAGCATCAGAATAACACGAACAGAGATCTCAACCAGACAATGGTGACCATATAGAAGGAGCAAGAAATCAATCTTTGTTGGTTTAAGTCACCAAGATTTGGAGGTTGCTAAATAACACTGTATAACTTAGTGAAAGTTTGTGTAAAGTGTAGAGCATAGTATTCAGCTCAGGTATTATTATTATTATTATTATTATAAAAGTTTTACTCATGACTAATATAGACAAAAATGCAATGTAAATACTACTAATTAGAACACATAAAACTTATAAGAGTCGATTATATGTCCCAAATGCTAGTTTGTTCCTTTTTGTTCAAATGTTCTTTTACCTCCGTTGTGAGTAGATGGTAACTAAAGTTGATAAATTAAGAAAAAAAAAATAAGAGCTCATTTTCTGGAGTCACAGGTTAACTACCAGAAATTATTAATTAAAAAAAAAAAAAAGAAATGGCTAAGAGGCTACTCAAGGAGAAGGAAAGAAGAGAATTGAAAATTGCTGCTTTTAACCCTGTGCTTCTCTATATTTGATTTGATAACATGTGCAAGTACTGTTTTCATCCAGCTGCCTACTTGACAGCTTCATCTGGGTATCTCAAATGCACCTCAAATGAAAAAATACCCAACGTTGAATTCATTGTCTCTTTTTCCATTGCTTCCTATATCAGTTAATGGCACAAATCCATTATTCCAATCATCCTTGACACTTCCCTCTCCCTCATCCCCCTTGTCTTATTTTTCACTAAATCCTATCAATCACTTTGATTTCTTAAATATCCCCTGAATATATAGGTTTCTCTTTTTCTCCATGGTTGCCTTTATGCTCTGCTCTTTTCTACAATACCGAATTAGCTTTTTAATGGTCTTGCCTGAACTCACTCTGAGAGTTCTCATCAGAGCTTCAGTGGTATTTCCAACTGCAGTAGTGATTGTTTCATACTCTTGCCTAAAACACAACAATGACTTCCAATTGCTCTTAGAATACAGAACAACTCATTTTCCTTAACTTACTCTGGGAGGCTGTGCATAGTGAAACCATGTCACCATCTTAAACCTCTTATACCCCTGGATACTTCACTCTCTATGCTCTGGTGGTCCACTTTAACTTTTTAAAACTCACACTATTCACAGAACAATTGCCCGTGTTTGTTCTTCTGCCTAGTGCAACAATCCACCTCACTCTGTTCAATCTAAACCATTCTTCAGATCTCAGCTAAAGGGAAGCCAACTCTCCCACACCAGTACCAATCATTTTCCTTTGTCATATGCTCTTAAAAAACATATTCATTTGAATTATATTTGTCTTGCTTCTCTGAATATGATGCTGAATGAGAAAGTGACTACATAGGTTTTTGCTCACTGTTTATATTGCTCAGCAATTAATATATAATTTTTAGTGACTGACAAATGGTAAGGAATCAAAAAATATTTGTTATGAATTAATATATGGCCCACTGGTCACTTACTCAAACAATAATGCAAACTTTGTCAGTCTTCTATCAATATTCCTTCAAGTTATAAGATTTTCGCTTTCTCAGTTTCTTGTTGGACCTTGGTTTCTATTCTTAATTGTTATCACACGGTTTTATAGAGTAGTGAGACACCAGATGCAGGTAAATGTGCTGTACCCTGGAATGTCTTCCTCTACTGCTTGAGATTTACTAGATTCTTTAAGGAGAAATAATATCTTCCACAATTAGTGCTGATTGTAATTTTTCTCTATTCTCAAATGTTCCTATTTTTGGTCATTTTTCTCTATGTTATATGTCCCTTGAAAAATAAATACTTATGCAGGCTACTGTGTTTCCATGGAGAACTTTCACATTTATCTGTAGATTGTTCTTGGTGTCATTGTCAAGAGTGGTATATTGTGTTCTATGAACTAAGAGTCTACGGTTTTGTAAATTCTGAAATAAAGTATAAGGCTAAAGAGAGAGTAGATGATTGCTTAATTGATGAAAATTATATCTAGTTTGGAAGAGGTGCTTCTAGGCTTGTGGTTTTGTTTTGGAACTATCATGGTGCAGAAAACCCTTGGCATACTATCTTATCAGTAGGGGGAGGATTTATGAGCTCATACACTGAGCTTCTCTATTTTCAGATGGAAAAAAAATCACGGTATAGATATTTTAAATTATCCAAGATAGTAGTGTGTTTTCAATGTATATATTTTTAAATTTATATTCTTCCTGACTGTCCCATATTGCTGCCCCAAATCAAGGTTGATTCAGAAACAAATGAACAAATTAAAAAAACAAAACAAAACAAAACAAAACAGTCTCAGTGTTTTCTGTGTGTTACCAATTAGCAATCAATCTTTCTGATTCTGAGACAAATTTATGGATTAATTTTGATTAGATAAAATTGTTCCCGGGAGAGAACTGTGGAAATAAAACTAAATTATGTTATGTCAAGATTTTCTGTTACATTTCAAGTTGAATGAATTACAAAAGAAGTGACAAAGTTTCCTTAGTTAGACAGAAGTGGTATTTTGACATGAATAGAAAAAAGATCAAAGAGACAGATAAATTTCCACTTTCTCCTGACTTCATCAAATTGCGGTCGAGTTTGACAAAGCTCTTTTCTTTTGCTAACTCCCACATTCCATAAATTTGAGCTGAGAATTCTCAATAAATGTCAAAGAAGATGCAACTTGTTACTTAGTTTTGCTTGCTTGCATGATCCAATGAAGCATTTTCCAAACTGAAGGAAAATGCCATAATCCAGCTATAAATTAAGAGGCTGTCTCATTGTGGAGATAGCTCTGATATGACTGCGAATATCTGTTATATGTGCTGCTTTAATTCTCTGGAGAGGAGCGCATGGGTGCCTCAGTGGGTTAAGCCTCTGCCTTCGGCTCAGGTCATGATCTCAGGGTCCTGGGATCGAGTCCTGCATTGGGCTCTCTGCTTGGCAGGGAGCCTGCTTCCTCCTCTCTCTCTGCCTACTTGTGATCTCTCTCTGTCAAATAAATAAATAAAATCTTAAAAAAAAAATAATTCCCTGGAGAGCCCGACACTTACTTGGCAGACAGATTTCATTCTTTGAAATATCATTAAAAGTTACATTTTTCTAACAAATGCTCAATAGTGTTTATGTATATATGCTTCTTTATTATTTCTTTTAGAAAGATGTTAGGATAAAATAATGTAGAGATTAATATACTGGGCTCTAATTAAATATAAAAATCATATTTCACTGATGAATAAATGTAAACTTTGATAAAATAAAAAATTCCTATATTTTGTTTGCTAGTTAAGAATGAAATAAGGAGGGGTGCCTCTGTGGCTCCATTTGTTTGAGCATCTGACTCTTAATTTCAGCTCAGGTCATGATCTCAGGGTTGGGATGGAGCCCAGAGTCAGGCTCCATGCTCAACAGGGAGTCTCCTTCTCTCTCCCTCTCTCTCTTTTTCTCTCTTCCCCTCTGCCTCTATCCCTGCTCTCTCTCTAAAGTGAATAAATAAGTTTTGTAAAAAAAAAGAATGAAATAGGGAAATTTTTAAATTGCTATTATTCTTGGTTAATAGACAAAATTGTGAGACAGAGTTAAATGAACAGTTAGACGAGATCGGGCGCGTTCAGGGTGGTATGGCCGTTAATGAACAGTTAGATGCCTGTTATATTTTCTTTATTTCTTTTAAGTTGGATTATGGGAGAACAATTTTATTTATCTTGAAGCATCAATATCCATATAACCCAAAGCAAATTTCCCTAGGAAATTTGAACTGATTTCTCTTGGCGTTTACCTTCCCTTCACAGGAAGTTCTGAAATTTCATCCGGCAGATATAATTTTAGTTTTTTTAAATCATCAGTGAACATCTATTAAATGAGCGCCTACTGTATCATAGACATTTTGCTAAGCACTGATGATTTGAAAGAAAGCATGGTCTCTGATATTGAAGGCTGTATGTCAGTAAAAAAGACCTGTGATACATATTTACCATACAATGTATGACTGCTTATGTGGTGGAATGTATAAAGAACATTCTGTTGGAGTAGGGAGGGGACACTAATCCTATTCTGCCTGTTGTACATGTGAAAGGCATCATACATAAACAGGGATCAGAGTGATGCCATTGCTGGAAGGGAGCCATGAACCAAAGAATATAGGGGATTAAACAATCCAGAAAAGGAAATGAATGAATTCTTTATAGGAGCCTCCAAAAGGAACCAGACTGCAACACCTCCATTTCAGTACAGTAAGGCTGATCTGAGACTTCTGACCTTCAGAACTGTAACATAGTGAATCTAAGGTGTTTTAAGCTGCTAAGTTTTATGGTGATTTGTTACAGAAGCAGTGGGAAACTAATATAATTAACCAATATATAGTAGCATACCTTTGCAGAGTATATATAAACATCTTCTCGGAAGTGAACCCTAATGTTTAAAAATTATTTCAGGTCATTCTCAAATTCCCTCTTAAGGAGGCTTGTTGCTAACCATTCTTCTTCTTAAGAGAATCATTAGAAAGGGTGAGCATAATGTTACCTCTTTACAAAGAAACACAGAGTATAAGCCTCAAACACAATGCTTTACATGTTCATACTTCTGCATGGCACATTCTAGGTACTACAAGAGCTTGGAATTATCTTTGTTATCACTCTAGCAAATATCACTCTGTAACACTTTGTAACTGCCAGACAATATATTCTAAATTAATTGAAACCTATAGACTTCAAATTTATGATATAGTAAAGCTTAAATTTAGACATGTGTACTGTATTTGAAATACAGAAGTGTGATTAATTGGTTAATTCATGCCCGAGCCACCCAATACCTGAATTCATGATCACCCTGAGGAGAACTAAACTTACAAATACACAGACTCTCATGGCTCTCACTCAGGGATAGCCTGAAGCAATAAAATATCTGTCTCCTTATTGGACCAAAAGAATCAATGTTTCTTTCTTTCTTTCCTTCTTTTCCTTCCTTCCTTCCTTCCTTCCTTCCTTCCTTCCTTCCTTCCATCCTTCCTTCCCTCCTTCCTTTCTTCCTCTCTTCCCTTACCCTCCCCTCTCCTCTCCCCTCCCTTCCTCTCACCTCCCCTCCTCATGCTCCTCTTCTCTCTTCTCTTCTCCTCTCTCTCTCTTCCCTTTCCTTTCCTTTCCTTTCCTTTTTCCTTTCCTTTCCTTCTTTCTTTTTTCCTTTCCTTTCCTTTCCTTCCCTTCCCTTTCTTTTCCTTTCCTTTCTTTCCTTCCTTTCCTTTTCCTTTTCACCTCCTTGTCCACTGGTAGCTAGAATACTTAGACACCATGGCACTCAACTCCTTCTTTGGCTATGACTCTGTCTCCCACTATTTTTTTCCTGCTTTGATCTGAAGATAAGAGGTAGCATTAAATATCAGAATTTTCTATAAAAGACTGAGAAAAAAAATTTCCTTCTAACTACTCCTCTTAAACAAGAAAAGATTCTTTTAATCACATATATTCAGAATCCAGGGATTTATTTCCCTGAGTATAACTAGATAATCTTGGAAAATCAAATTATTGAAGTGTAGTGATCTGCCTTGATGGGTTGATTCTAGACTTTGGAATCCATAAAACTCATTATGTGGCCTGAAGACAAATTATTTAACTGAATGTTTGATCCTTTATGTCTCATTTATAAAGAGGAAAACAAATTTCATGAATTTCTATCAGTCTGGAGTGGAAAAAACTCTGGGAAAAGTTCTATTCCATAAGTAGAAGTATCCTTCCCACTTTTAGGAAATTCTGAGAAAAGTAAAAAATTTTTCAAGTTTCCAAACTAGAAAAAAATAAAGACTGAAAATTTTTCATTTGAAACAAATAACTACAAAAATGGAAATAAATGGTAAAATTAGGATCCTTTTCCATTTACTGTTGATAATGATGACCGTAGCTTCAATTTTCATAAGTGCATGCATATATATCCATGTATGTATATGTCTGTATATATAATCCATATATACATATATATTTATTTCATATATATATACATAATTATATATATAACAAATAGCTACCCAACCTTATAAACTTAGAAATGGACCAGAAATACCAATAATAATGATTTAAAGAAAGAAAAGCTAATGAAAACAGCAGGAGAAAGAGTAATTTTATTTTCATAAGATTTTCCACCAGCCAAATTCTATGAAGAAGAAAGAATCTCAGTGTGACAAAAATGATTAATGTATAAGGCAAAAAAAGAACAAAAAAGAGTTATAAAACCAGTCATTAGAAAAGACACAAGATTTTAAAGAACAGAATAAGGAGATAGACTGGGATTTAACACACTGACAAACAGAATTTAGACTCTAACCCTGGAGATTGGATTGAATGTGAAAGAACCAGAAATTGTGCTTGGGTGAACAAGGTATAGCAACCAGATGGAAGCAACTGTAAGTGTTCTAAATTTGAAATAACAACTAGAGACTTTTTATTGTTCAATGGATATTGATAATAAGCTGTGCATCAGCGGATCCTATTAGCTCAGACTGAAGAACACATGTCTCTCAATTCCAATGTTGAAACCATATCTGAATCAGGAAGTATTTCTTCTTCAGTGACTGTGAACGCAGAGCTCCTGGGTCCTTTCTTTAATAATCATTGTTCAGGAAAATGCTGATAATAGGGACTTGTCAGAGACTTTTGTGACACCAGTGCCATCCACTGCATCACAGTACTTGCTGGCAGGTATTATAAGAAAACAATACTTGGAATGCAAATGGGATCTAAATCGCATACAGTCAGATTATGTATGAGGAATAACGCTGAAATGTTACTCCATTAGCATAAATTTTGTTCATTCTTTTCCAGGTCATTTTTAACCTTTCAGTAAAAATAAAGATCCTCTTGGTAATGTAATTTAAGCCACCAGCCTTCTTTGCAGTTCTCCTTACTTTCCCAAGCACATTTAATGCTGATATATCTTTCTTCATTATCTTACTGCAGAAATAGTGTTGTTTTGTCTCTGAGCCTTGAAGCTTTTTCCTAGCGTTAGTTCACTATAAGTCATCTTGAAGTTATGTAAATCCGGTTTTAGCCATATGCCCCTGGCTTCTCACCACACACATGTTTTGAGCAGAGTACATTTGTGTGTGTGTGTGTGTGTGTGTGTGTGTGTGTGTGTGTGTGTGTTGGGCCTATAGTGCTCTGTTTAATAACTGAATCACTTTTCTGCTTTGGTACCTTCTTCATCTTTTTCTTTTTCTTATGATTTGTGCCTCGACTTAATTATTTCTCTAAAATTTGATTTTCCATCTTCATTATGTGTTCTTCAACATACCACAATTAGTATGTAACTTCAGTGGACCCTGCTCTTCACTCATACCTTCGAATTATGACAGTAGCAACGACGAAGGTTTGAAAGGGGAAATCAGAATTCATTTTTTCCTAGAGGAAGATTATTGTAAGTTCTCAGGAGTGCGTGGGTGGCTTATTCATTTAAGTGTCTGCCTTAGCCTTGGGTCATAGTCTCAGGGTCCTGGAATCTAGCCCCTCATTGGGCTCCCTGCTCATGGGGAGTCTGTTTCTACCTCTTTCTCTGTGCGCTCTTTCTCTCAAATAAATTAATAAAATCTTATCCTAAAAAAATATGCTTTCAGAAACCTAGTTCAATCAGAAACATGGCAAGAAAAGATAGTCAAGGGATGCTTTGCAGTAGGATTTAATTTTAAAAAAGAAAAAAAATATGAGAGAACCTATGGAAGATGAAGGTATCACTGTGGGGTGGGTACTGGACACTGGGCTGCAAGCAGGTGGGTAAAGTCTGTCCTAAGCTAGAGAAGACACTGAGAAGTAATCCTGTAGTATCTTTGGTCTTGGGTCAAATTGGGAGTTCTGACCAGTTGTAGCTGAAATTGTTGGGACATGAGGGATGTGTGTCTTAGTTAAATGAAAGACTTGAATTTGCTAAAATAAGAGCAGGTACCCAAATTCAGTCTTAGGAAAAAAAAGGGGGGGGTGCTCTCCTCAGGAAAAAGAAATTAGAGAAGTGAACCGAAAATAGATGCACAGAATGCAATATCACCAAAGAAGAGAACTTTAAGAACACTTAAAAAAATGTTATATTTTATATTGAGCACATAATATGCAATCTGAAGAGTTCTAGTCAAAAAACCAACACCTGGGCGCCTGGGTGGCTCAGTGGGTTAAGCCGCTGCCTTCGGCTCAGGTCATGATCTCAGAGTCCTGGGATCGAGCCCCGCATCGGGCTCTCTGCTCAGCGGGGAGCCTGCTTCCTCCTCTCTCTCTGCCTGCCTCTCTGCCTGCTTGTGATCTCTCTGTCAAATAAATAAATAAAATCTTTAAAAAAAAAAAAAAAAACCAACACCTATGTAGTATCCAAACAGTTAATAAAAAGAGTGACCATATAGCATAACAAAAAAGCCTGACCATCCTGATTTTTCTTTATCTTTAGCACAAATTACCACATTATATTGAGAAGAAATTTATGATTAGTAAGGACATATCCATACTATACATATGGTAATTAGCTATTGATATACATTGATATATTGATATGTGATATCATGCAGGGAAGGAATTCCCAAGTTTTATTTCTACTGACCTCCAGTCTTCCGCTACTAGTTTCTCTTGGCCATTCCATGAAGCTGGTGAGCAGACAAGCCTAATGTACCACAATAGGTAATCCCTAGAATTCAGCATCATGGGGCACAGCATAACAGAGAAGGGCAAATAGTAGGTCTGAGTAGAGGAAACAACAAGAACAATATGTAACTGATGTGACTTAGTACATTTGTGGGATAGACTGAGTTACAGATCCTGATTTTTATATTCCCCTGGAGTTGTCTTATAAATTCAAGTTCACCTTCCCACCTTTTGACTTTGAGCTTGGCCATGTAATTTACCTTGGCTAACATTAGCAGATGTGATGCAGATGGAGGCTTACAGATTCTTGCACAGTTTGGCTTGCTCTCTTGTATTTTTGCTGTTGCCAAGAGAATATACTCTTATAACCCTCCAACTCGGGTTTTTTTCACCAGTGACACACAGAACAGAGTCCCCTAACTCACAGCCTTGCAGACTGAAGCAGAGTTTTTCTAGTTGATGCATGCATCTGAAGATAAATGATTGGTTTTGAAAGCCACTGAATTTTGCATGGTTTGTTACACAGCAGTCCTGTGTAGCTGACTGATAGAGCAAGCACGGTGCTCATTACATGCATTACCTTTTAAAAATTCTGAGTGTTAAAATAGCAGTGCAGGTGAATTAAAAGATAGAGCTACCTGAAACTGAGAGAACCAAACTACTACTGTGAGCATTTTCTGATCCCATACAGGTGTCTACTCTTAAGAACCAATTTTAACTCAGTAGATGGCATATCAGGTATTATAAAATCAGTGCCCTGATAGAATCTTGTCTTGCATATATTACTGAAGAAACACTACTTATTCTTTTTTTTACTTATATTCTTTTTTTTTTTTAAGATTTTTTTATTTATTTATTTGACAGAGAGAGATCACAAGTAGACAGAGAGGCAGGCAGAGAGAGAGAGAGAGAGAGAGAGAGGGAAGCAGGCTTCTTGCTGAGCAGAGAGCCCAATGTGGGACTCGATCCCAGGACCCTGAGATCATGACCTGAGCCGAAGGCAGTGGCTTAACCCACTGAGCCACCCAGGCGCCCTTTTACTTATATTCTTATTTTATTTTAGTGACATATACATATAAAAAGAATATTTAATATTCATGTAGGGCATATGTATAACAGTATTATGGATTTCTAGAACTCCCTTCCCAATGCACGCCCTAGAACATTTTCAGTATTTATTATCTATGTATTCCTCCCCTATTCTCCCCTGCTTTCCTCTTCCTGATTAGTGGAAATAATACTAAACACAGTCTTCGGATGCTTTAAAACAATTTATACGACATCTCTATTGTTTCTTGATGCTCTGCTTTATTTGTTTCTGTTGTTATATAATATACAGTTGTGATTATGCACCATACTTTATTTTGTAAATTTCTTGTCAATGATATTCCCAAACTCTACTTTTTCTTGCCACAATGTTTATGAATGGGAGTAGTCATATGGTGAGAAGAAAGTAAAACTTACTGGTTAGTGTCACCCTAACACAACATGCAGGATCATGGTAATCACTTCGAGGAAATACGAATTATTCTAGTAGGAGTGTTTCAGCTCATGTGACATAGATGTTGAGTAACATTCTCTCTCAGATTACAATGAGCCTAATAAAATTGCCCTCAGAAGCAGATAAAAATGTAGCCCTTTAGAGGTTAGGTACATTTATCAAAGGAATAAACTGGCATTTGTTTAACACTTACTAAATGTACAGGGCATTAGACTTTCTTCTTGTATAGGTGTGATAAAGAACTCTTAATGGGGGCAGAATACGTGTTAATATTTATACAATTAAGAAAGTTATGTTCAGCTAGGACTCCAAGAAAAGAAAGTGATCCTTCAAAGACACCTTTAAAACACCCTTAGTCATTGCCATGGTGCCTAAAAAACCCAATGGGAAGAAAAATGTAAATACTTGACAGAAAGCTCAAGCTCAGATTAAAAAGAGACTATGAGCCACCACAAAATGTAAACATTTCTATTAACAAGAAACACCGATATTTTGAAGGACATGGTAAAGGAAGGAAATGCTTCTTATAGAAATCAACTAGTCAAAATTCAGAAACAAAGACTTCATGAGATAATGCATAAAACTTTCTGTGATTAATGAAGAGAGTTCTGAAGTAATAAATAGATCTTCTAACCATGGCAGTTAGGAACTGGATAATGTGGGGCCCTCCAAAGGGAATCCTTTTAGGTTTATTAATAAGAAAAATGCGAAGCTCACAAAAATAATTATCAACAGTTTTCTATCTGATGGAAGTGACATTAACATCATAATCCTTCTCTATATTTTTATAGTATGATATATATGCAAATATAATTATATATAATAATTATTAATATCTATATAATATATAATATGTATGTGTATGTATGTGTGTGTGTGTGTGTGTATATATATATATATATTTCCAAAAATCAAGTTCAGTCACTCAAAAAACACTTTAGTCACCTTCATGAACTTCCAAGATTTTTTTTTAAAGGCTTTAGATATTGAAATGTATAGGCAGTGCATGGACAAAGTGAGCGCATCCTCATTATTAGAGATGAGGTTCTGATGCTCAGTGTCAACTTACTCAGGTAAGCATACCCTTCTTACGCAGTACCTTGCAGCTTAGGTCTCTCCACTATGCTACTAATAACATTGTCACACAGCTGGTCAGAAGCAGAAGGTACAGAGCTTCAAATCATTAGTTTAGTTCTCTTTCTTCCACATCTTGCTGTCTAAATACCTAATCATTAATATCTACTAAAAAGAAAATGTTGAGACCCTTTTCTCCTAAAGGTATATGTATATTTTACTTAGGTAGCTTGAATGGCCACATGCTAATTAAGATAAAACCACTGCCAGGGGTGCCTGAATGACCCAGTCATTTAAGCACCTGACTTTTGATTTTGGCTCAGGTCACAATCTCAGTTAGTGGGATCAAACCCTGTGTGGGGCGCCGTGCTCAGCATGGAGTCGGCTTGAGATTTTCTCTCTCTCTCTCTCTCTCCCTCTGCCCCTTCCCCTATTTGCATGTGCTTGTGCTCTCTCTCTCTAAATAAATCAATAAATAAAATCTTAAAAAAAAAAAAAGATAAAAGTCACTTCCAAAGAGAAGACTGAACGTCAACCCCTGTTAGTTATTTCTAAACTTAATGCCACTGGTCATTACATAAATGGAGAGAGATTATGAATGGACTAAAGCACTTCCACAATCATTAAAAGAAAACCAACCCTTATGCATGCTATACTGCTGTTTGACAATCTGTACCATCTTTTCATCCATTACATTATATGATATTCTTTGCCAAGGGCAATTTAAAATGTCCTAAATATACAAGGGGCTATTATACCAAGGATGTCTTAAGCTGCCAGCCATCTGGAGATGAGTTTAAATTTTAGCCAGTGGAATTAGGGATGCTCATAATCATTGATGTTAATATTGATGAAACATTCCTGGACTACAGATTTGTAGACCAGAAATGTTTGACCATATACTGATGTGAGATTAGGAGCAATCTAATAGGTTTTCAGGGGAGACTTATGCCTTCTTTCCTGGAAATTGTTGATAGACGCCTTGCAGTCTGGGTGTGGCAAAAAAAATCTGTCCTCCCCTCCATCAGAACAGATGATCTCATGTCGACAGGTCCATTCCAAGCCTCTGTCAGAGAACTAACAAGATGATACAAAGTGCAGAACAAATAAATTTTTCATATCCTTTTTGAAGCCTATTACCAGCAACAACAGATTAATCCGAGCACCTGTTATATGAATAACGTAAATCATCTTACAATTAACCAGTGTAAATTACATGTAGTTAACCTCACAGCTATTATCCTTATCATTTAGTCATAATTCGAACTAGATTGAAAAAAAAAAAAAAGAAAAGAAAAACAGACCTCATAATAAAACTCTTGTTATGATTGCAACATCTTTCTGTGGGGTATTGTGGATGACAGTGATAATTTTACAAGATAAAATACTATATTCAGGAAGTTCTTGGCATATGTGAGAGTGACTCTTTTAATAAAGCTAATAAAGCTTTCCCTTCCCTATATTTGATTTAATATAGGGGTCTGGTTTTACTCTATTTTGATATCACATTTCACATACTATAGAAAGCTTTAACAGCAGCCCTTTTAAAGACATACTCCTACCCCCAAGCTTCTTTGCTCTCCCACTGCTTCCACATCAACTCACATCTTTCATTGTTTCCTTTTTTTTTCCCCCGGACCACTTTGGTTCAATGGCAGTTTCATCCCCTTGAAAGCACATTATATTGGTTAGAAAAACAGGTACCACGCTGTTTCACTTCTGCAGATATATGCCATTTTCCCCTCAGCCCATAAGCTCTTCAACATGACACGACGCTATGAAGTTACCTTCACTCTCACTGTTTCAAACAAACCTTTACAACCACAGATCAAGACGTTTAAAAGTTCACTTCCTGATTTGTAGCAGCTCACTGAATGTTTTCCCAGCTTCAGACATGCTGTTGCAAAGGAACAGTGAAGCTTCTAATGTTTGAAAAGCAGCGGGGATTCAGTTCTTTAGTGGAGAACATTCAAATTTGCAGTCCTAAACCGACGGTGCGGGGGTGTCACATTTTCCACAATCTGTTGCGAGGTCCCCAGGTGGAACAGCCCTGCCACACGTCTAAATGAGCACAAAGGCTTCTTCTATCTGCTGCAGAGCCTTGAGGGTTTATCTCCCCCCATCCAGGCCGTTCAACTCACATGCTACAAATCATGCTCAGAAATGCAGTTGAAAGAATGCACTAATAATCTAACCTTTCTGGCTTTTTAAAATTGTGAATGTCCTGATATCCCTGACCATTAACAGGTAAACCTAGTATCATTCTCCTGCATTTGGTGAGATTGCATCTCACTAAACACAGACTAGAAATCTGGTCAGCTGCTTTCTGTATTGTCCTGTCTTGGCTTCCTAACTTTCCAAAGCTTCTGTGTTCTTACCTGTCAAATAAAGGGGAGATTAGGTTAGTGTAAAAAATAAAGGAGATTATGTCATCTATCAATCCAATGAGACTCAGCCAACACCTCTTGTAGACCGATTTACTCTATGCATCGGATTAAGAGATATAATAATAAATAAAACAGAATACTGATCCACAGTGGAAAGCACTATGTTAGTCATAAGACATTATACTTTTATGTGATGTCTCTGTTACAACCTAAGGTGGGAGTTCAGAACTAGCTAAGTAGTCAAGAAACAGTACTGATAATAGTATCATTTGTAATTACAGACAATAAACACGTAGTGGTGTAGGCACTAAAGTATGAAATTTGGAGAAAATTGTCTTTTGTAGTAGAGATTCTGGAAGAAAATCCGAGAGGAAAAAAACATTTTCTTTTTGTTTCAATTCTGGAAGATATAAAAAACAGTTTGTGTGAATCAAATTATTGTCTCTAAAGGCAGATAACGGGTACAAAATTATATTGTTGCTTTATTTCCAAAGCTGTTGCATACATACAAAACTGCCTCAATTTATCAAATCAATGGACAGAGATATGTCTTCAACCTGTAACTGTATCAAAAGAGAATTTAATATAATTCCATGGTTTTTTTTTTTTTTTCCTCTCACAGTGAAGCTGTAGCTCATAAAAATTGAGGTAAAATTATTAAATAGCAGTTGGGCCCTGTGGTAGGCCTTATAAAGAGGTGATACAGTAAGTTGAAGCACAACTTTTTTTTTTTTTAAAGATTTTATTTATTTATTTGACAGAGAGAAATCACAAGTAAACAGAGAGGCAGACAGAGAGGAGGAAGCAGGCTCCCTGCCGAGCAGAAAGCCTGATGTGGGGCTCGAACCCAGGACCTGGGATCATGACCTGAGCCGAAGGCAGCGGCTTAACCCACTGAGCCACCCAGGCGCCCCTGAAGCACAACTTTTATTTTTAAGTGGTTTCAAATCTGCTTGAGAGAAATAAGCTTGACATCTGTGAAATAACTAAAATACGGTGTTGCATATCAGGGTAGCACACAGAAGTCTCTGGATTGGGAACTCCAAAATACTTACACAATAAATGAACATTGTAACATAGAAATTTCAAAGAAGACTTCTCTGAAGGATAAATTCTATGAACAATCCACAGACAGGGCCTATGTTTTATTCTCCTTTGCATCTATCTAGTACTTAGAAAAGAATCAGAACCGTATGCATACTCAGTAAATGTTGAGTGGAATATGTTGTCACTTGTTGAACTCGTGTCAGTGGAATCATTTGCTATGCACCAGGTTAGGAAGATACCAAAGCAAAGAAGTTGCAGTCTGGATGGGAAGAAAGACATGGAAACACACGACAGTGGCAAACCTGTATCATGCTTTCAGAGTAGTGACATGTATGAAGCATGGCAGTGGAGTAAAGGAGAGAACAGTGCTTCTTTCCTGCATAGTGTCTCCATAGAGATCTGGTAGATACTGGATATCTTCTGGAATACAAGCAGCAAAGCATTAAGGAAAAAAAGAAGAAGGAGGAGGAGGAGGAGGAGAAGGAGAAAGAAAAGAAAGAGAAGGAGAAGAAGGAGAAGGAGAAGGAGAAGAAGAAAGAAGAAAGAAAAAAAAGAAGGCCCAGAAATGCGAAATAGTAATTTTACATTTGGGGATATAAAAAACTCATATGGCTGGAATATTGAGCAAATTTACTCTGTTTCAGGTAAGTTCAAATGTTTCGGTGTTCAGCAAAGTTTTCAACTTAATAGGACATGTAAATAAGTCAAACAAGTAAGAAAATTTTCATGGAATAATATGGAGAAAGCATTTGAGTAGTCATGATGGGGAGTGGGAGTAGGGGTGAGTGAGGTAGGTAGCAGGAAAGACCAGGCACTACCATGGCCAAGATCAGTGATTCTTGAACTCTAGAGTGTATTGGAATCACCTAGATTAAAATGATATTGTTGGGATCTTACTGCCGGAGTTTCTGGTTCAGTAGGCCAAGGGTAGTCCCATCATTTGAATTTCTAAACAGTTTCCAGAAGATGTTAATACAGCTCATCAAGAACCACTGAGAATCACTGGTTTAGAAAAATTAAATTGTATAAACAGTGTAGGACTTGCTGACAAAAAGTTTTAATCTTTGAGATTAAGAGTTTGGATTGATCTTATTGATGTTAGTAAGTCATAATGCCTTCTTAAACTCCATAATTCTCAGATTTAAAATGTGTAAATATAAATCAGGAATTAGTTTATACTTCAGGATCGACAACTGTCAAAAATATAAAAACCCACAACTTCAAATGTAAGGGTCAGTGTGGAAAAATGGAAACATTTATACACTGCTAGTAGAAGAGTAAGCCGGGTGTGCCCAGCTGGCTCAGTCAGAGCCTGCAACTCTTGATCTTGGCACCATGAGTTCGAGCCCCACATTGAGTGTGAAGATTATTTCAAAAAAATTTTTTTTTAAGTTTAAGATGATATAATGCTTTGGAAAGAGATTTGGTGATACCTAGGAAATCTAAATATGCGTATGTATTAAGATCAGAAATTCTATTCCAAAGTATGTTCCCCAAAGGAACTCTCACAATTGTGCCACTGGGAAACCTGTATAAGAAATTTCATTATAGTAATTTGATAATATCTATTTACCTAGATGTAACTATCATACATTATATATATCACCAAGAAAATGAAAAACATAATTGCAAATGGGATTCCACTGAATAAATTTCTGGTTAAAATGAATTAAATATGTAAACATTAGCATGGATCAACCTCAAAACCAAAATGTTAAAGAATGTATACACTATGCCTTCCTATAACATGTCAGTGTGTAAAGAAATTCTGTATATTAATTGTGGGTACTGACCCATATATGTCAGTATATAAAATGTCATGGAATGATGTTTGCCAAACAGAAGAGTGATTATGTCTGTTATGGATGAAGAATGAAATTGGAGACAAATATACAGAGGGGCTTATATTTTGTCAGTAATTATTTCTTTCCAGCTTGGTTGTAGATACATGTTTGGTTTTTTAAAAATATTGTCATCCATATTACATGCAAATTAGTTTATAACTCCTAAAATAAGAAGGTCATAATGAAAATGATACTTTAAAAATAATGATGTAATAATTTGAACTTATTACACATGATGGATTGAGTGGGAGCGACAGGTTAAGAGATAGGCAATAAAGATGCCTTTTGAGAGGTTACTGTTCAGATTTCCTTAACAGCTGCTGGATTTCATATTCTTATGGTGTTCCTAAACAATGTTTAGCACAGCACTTCACTTGAAGTTAACTATCAGAGAATTTTTTTCAACAGCTTATGTAAAGTTAAAGTTTATTGGCTTTATTATTGATAATTGGCCCCATTTGGTTGAAATTGTGTTTGCTTACCTAATAAAACTGGCAGTGCTTAATATCTTAATCAGAATAGAGAGGCAGGAGTGGTGTGCAGGAGAAACTCAATCACACTTGAGTCTATAAAGTTAACTGCAGTAATAAATTAAATATTATCTTTACGTATTCAGTAATTTTCTTCTACATAAGCATGTCTGGCCAACAATGTTAAAAACCAGCTTCACTTGTACAATTAATTTTATTCTAAACTCATAGATTATATTAATATTCTAATAAGTGTCTTTGATGAAATAAATAAGATAGATAAGAATCTCAAGGAAGAATAAAAAAATGTTTCAGTCAGTGAATTACTCAGGTGTCATCTTTCAAGTGTTACTGCTCTTATGTCTTATAAGTCTTACTCTTTCTACTCCTCAATGGCTTTTGTGTATTTCTAGTCACATTAAGATTGGTAAATATTATGTAACTAGTGATCAGAATTCAGTGATTTGAGCCTGGACAGCCATTAGTGAATAATGAAATCAAACAGACAGACCATTCTTGAGTAATTCTTGGTTTGTATTATGGATTAAGGTAACCAAGACTTTCTTATCCACATCAACTTTACCATGTTAAGCCTATTTCCACATTAGAGAAATCAGCTTTCTCTTCTTATTAATGGTTGTTCGGGTGGTCAGTGGTGTAATTTTTATTTCAAGCTTATTGAAGAGAGCACCCGAAAGAGCAAATTTTGTGTTACATAATGTTATATAATGCAGTTCAACACATAACATAGCTCTTCGGGAGTGATTGCAGAGTTGCCTCCTATTTGAATTTCCTCTATGACTTCAGAAAAAAAAAATCCTAATGTGGTGATAATATATACCAAAGAAGTTCAGTGGTGCCTGACAGGTACTGAATGCTTGAAAACTCTTCTTTAATGTGACCAAGTGAAATACACTTAAGATGTTATGAAAAATGATGATGATGATGATGATGATGGCAATGGTTTGAACCTAAAACTAGCATTGGCCACTGGGTCTCCCAGCCAAATTAAAGGCAGATTGAAGTACAGAGTTTAACTTGACTAATTGTTTATCTGTATTTTGAAAAGCAAATTATTTAAATAATTGTGGATGAAAAATAAGAAGCAAATCTTCAGATGAGGCAGCATAATATGGAGATAAAGAGCATTAACACAGGGACCAAACCCCCAGTGTTCAAACCCTGGTTCTCCCATGGTACGCTGGTGACCCCAAGCGTGTGACATAGGCTTCTCATGCCTCAGTATCCTGACATGGAGATATGGGTTGATTTGAGCACCTACTGAATAGGGTTGATTTGAGGATTAAATGATTCAATGTCTGAAAAATACATTGAAATAGTGTTGGGTAGTAATTACCAAATAGTTATTTGTTCAATAAGTAAGTTGACAGTTAATATAAACAACCTATGTGGCTAAAACCACTGTTGAGACTGAGTCCTGTTGTTAAGCTGGTTCTTGAAGTCTCCATATTTGTCATTTGCTTTCATGACTCCCTTCTATTTCCCACTTCCCAAATGGATGTAAACTCTATAGATTAATAATAGAGGGAATTAGAGGGTAAATAATTACTATGTAACTAAATATTTCTTGCCTGGCAATTATTCCAACACTAATTTGTACAAAGTATAATAAATAAAGTGTGATTCTTAATCATAAAATATGTAATCAGTCGGTATATAAACATTTCTTATCACAAGGGATCATTAAACTAGTCACTCACTTTTTTTTTTAAAGAAAGGAATCATTAAAGTTGTACTGTTTTTAACAAAGTTGTCCATTATGCCTGTAAAACTTTATCAAATTGTTAATTCTATACACCTCCTTATCCTTGGGATAGTGGGGGGAATTGTATAGTCTAGCAGATAGAATGGCCTGTATACTGCTGAGTTTATACTCATATAAACTTTTTATATGGCATCATGGATGCCTTATTGTAAACTAGGTCTTGACTCTTAGAATTTGCAAGCAGGGTATCTGATAGTTTCTCCCATGACTTCTTCAGCTTCCCTATATACATTTTATAAGAACTAATAGGGATTCAGCTACACTTATGTGTTAATTACTGTTCAAAGTATTTCATATATATTAAATAATGTTTATCTTCCCAAAAACCTTTTGAAATGTCTACTATTATTATTCTAACTTCACTGATGAGAGAATTGTGACAAAGAACAAGTTAAGCAACTTGGTAAAATCGTGAATAAAGTGGCAGACCTGGTGTTTCAACCCAGGCTATACAATTTCAGAAAACGTAGTTTCAACATTACAATATACAGTCTCTCCCACATCTCATGCATAGCACTTAAGATGCAAACAATAGTTAGCTTCTGAAGTGGTTGCACCAAAGTCCATCTTTGGGAGCTGGTATGGGAGGTGTTGCTTGAAGGTGGGTGTGTATAATTATTAATATCACTAACATCATAATGATACAGGAGTTCAAACTTGTAATCAGTGTATTATGTTTTTAATGTAAAATAGTAGATCAGGCTTGAAAAAAAGTAGGTAAACATACTTACATATTATTTTCATTCACTATCTCTTAAATTTCATATTATTGATCTCTAAGATATTATGTCCTCTCTCAATGACCTAATTTTATTACTTAAAAGAACTGAGGATATACACTTCATTACATTTCCAATCAATATTGAAAGCCATAAAAGTGTTTTCTTTAAATGAGTAAAGCAAGCAGACATCTATAATATAAAACATCTGTTTGGCATAATGTGGTTCATAAACTTTTTTTTTTTAGCTTTTTATAAATATCTTTATTACACATTTTCTTAAACCCTTCACTGCATGCATTACAGAAGAGTATCACCTGTAAGCTTCTATTAACAATTAGCTGTCACTTCAATGTCTTTTCTTAAGGCTTTGTTATTTCTTCAGTCTTGACTCATGTCTAAGTATAACATGGCAAAATTATGAAGATTTCTTATAATAACTTACCCTTGTTCTTACAAAGAACTTTATTAAATGAACAAAATCTATTACTATTTCAAAATACTCCAAATATATTTCATACAAAGTTTTAAGAAACATTATCACTTTCCTTTTTTATTATTTTTGTGAGATGTGATTTTAAAGCTATCTGATTTTAAAACAGAGGTGACCAGAGTTACTTAGTCCAATTCCTTGACTTTTTAAAATCAGCAAACTGAGTTCCAAATGGATTATTTTTTTATTGCTGTTGTCTTGGTTTGTGATACAAATGAAAGACTTGATTGAAGGATATCTTTTTATTTGCACAACTGGCTGAGTTTTCTACTCTGGTATTTGAGAAGAAATCATGAATTTATCCTATAATGAAATATACCATTGTATAATCTCTAAGCGTTAAAATAAAAACATGTTTTGGAATAAGATGAAACAATTTGGACTAATCAAAGTTTTCCCAGTAGTCTTAGGAATAGCTCAGAGAACTTAATCTTGAAATATCTCAGGGTAGGTACTGCTTTGTGGTAGTAAACACTGTTCTTATATACTACAAAACAGTAACTATGGGATATTTCTCGTATGAAATATACAACCAGAGGGGAAAATGATTCATGTTAGTGAAAACAGGTCAACACATTATTTAATTTGATATTTTGAAACACTGAGTTTTTAAAAATTTTTAAAAAGTCCTTTTTGTTTGTGAAAACAAAACATACATCACTAAGAATTTTTTAAAAACAAGCTTTTAATATGTGTTCTGTTTTTATGGAATTTAAACTGCTATTGAGGAAAGATCCAAAATGAAAAAAGCTCTATAATAATATATCTCCTATGTCTGCACTTAGGCATTCTGCAAAATATCTAAAGAAGGATTACAATGACAGTTTTTTACTTTTGGCTTTGTAGGATATAGAACTTACAGTAAAGTTATATAAAAATATCAAGAAGATATTAATAACAATCAGAAATAAATGTGAAAATTCTACCTGGTACATAAAATCACAAGCTAATAAAGGGATTACCTTAACATAACACTCAGGAAAAATCTCTCATCCAAATGAGATATTGCTGCCCCATAAAATTTAATCAACTGCAATTAATTGAATAACATTATAATTATACTTAATTAAGTCAAAGGAAAGAAAAACAACCTTCAAGAATATTTATAGAAGTATATGGTGTTCATGAGCAGGATGAAAATATTGTTTCTTGGGGCGCCTGGGTGGCTCAGTCCGTTAAGTGCCTGCCTTTAGTTCAGGTCATGATCCCAGTGTCCTGGGATCAAGTCCCACATCAGGGTCCCTGTTCAGTAGGGAGCCTGTTTCTCCCTCTCCCTTTGCCTGCCGCTTTGCCTACTTGTGCTCTCTATCTCTCTGTCAAATAGATAAGTAAAATCTTTAAAAAAAAAGAAACTATTGTTTCTCTGAATAAGAATCTAAAAATAAAAATGGGTTGCATTATAACTCCTTTATTAGTGATTGCTAATAAAAATATATGACCAGAAAAGTCAATATTGATGGCATAGATATCAGGAAACACAGCATAATTTTTTATAATGTGGTCTGAAGTATATCATAATCTATATAGAAAATTATAATAAAATGTTTGGCTAGTGGCGATGTTAGTTTGCTTTAAATATTCAGCAATTTTTAGCAATTTACCTAATTTAAATATAAATTAATTGGAAGGAAGCTCAACTATAAGCTGGAGAAATAGACAGTGAATCTATTATATAGAAAGTAACCACAATAAAAATGAAATGACCTGTTTCTTATCTTTTATCAGCTAAATGGTATTACATGTGCAATCTCCATGTGGTAAAGTGTTATGCCTTATAAAGCTAATTCAATTTCCCTTACTATAGAAGCTTAAATGGACATAAAAAGTGAAGCTGAATTTTTTCATTCTTGAAGATGCAAGATTATTAGATACTATGTTTGTTTATTTCTTTAAGATTTCATTATTTCCTTATTTATTTATTTATTTAAGAGAGCAAGTGGGGGATGGAGCATGGGGGAGGAGAGAATCTCAAGCAGACTCCTTGCTAAGCATGGTGCTCAACTCGGGGCTCAATCTCAGGACCCTGAGATCATGACCTGAGCCAGAATCAAGAGTGGGATGCTTAACTAATTGAGCCACCCAGGTACTCCTATGCTTGCTTATTTTTTGGTAATAAAAATAACTAGTAACTCAAGTATGGCTTGAGTGACTAGAAAGACTATAAAATGCTTGTTACTTACATAAATATTTTGAAGGAGTACCTTTTCCTGATGAGGAGACAAACTTTTGTACAAGAGACATTCTTGTGGAATCTCTGCAAGAAAAGAGTGCAAGATTTAGGGTCATTTATCTGGGAAATAGCAAGAATGATGAAAACAACACCAGTTGCAGGTGCCTATCAGTTCTTTAGAAATTTTTCAAGTGTATACCTCAAGAACTTAGCACACATGAACTGGAGATATAAAGCTGAAAGATTCAAATATGTAATATCCAATTGGTAAGAACCTCAAATAATTGTCATGATGGCCTAAATGATCTCAGAATGTAGTCATGATAGCCACTCAGAGAAGAATATAGATTTTTCAGAAAGTTCAAGGTTACTTTGGAGAACGAAGTAAGCTTGAACTTATGGGACAGTTACTTGAACTTATGGGACAGTTACTTCCTATGAAACATGTTACACTTAGCCTGGAGAACAGGAAGTACTCACAGAGTGAATGAAAAGAGAAATATTAGATGAGTAATACAGGGATTATTAATGCCCATTTCTTTGTGTTTTTCCTTCATACTTTTCTCACTAGTAGATATGTCTCATCCCTCATTATACCATTAATGTGCTACATTAACCTCTTTATCACAAAAGTGTTTGGGATTTGGAAAATTCCATATTTAAAATATAACCATTATGTTTACCATCATACGCTAAGTCATAATTCAGCCCTTGTCTTTTTTAGTTATTGTGAAAGCTCTGATGAATAGAATAATGGTTTTATCTTCTCTTATTAAACTGGCAGGCGGGTGTATTATACTCAGTATACACTATGAATAATGCCATTTATAGTTTCACTTTCAATAATAATGTTGAAACCAAGTGCATTAATTCACGAGTATTGAGTAAGATAATTATGACTAAATTGTTTTTCAACATGATAGAAGGAACATGTCCTAGCACAGGCAGCTTTAGTCTAAATTCCAGGTATTTTCATTTAAAATGATTTTCTGGTTCCCATTTCTTTTATATTATAGGATATAGCCTGTCGTTTTGTTTTTTTTAGATAAGTAGTAACACTACTCCTGTTCTAGTAATAGAACACTAGTTCTCCTTTACATGTGGTGTTGGGAATGTCTTCTCTATGTATCTGATTGGCACTGCTAAACAGAGATCACTTTCCCTCGCCAAGGTGTGGTCGAGTTATCTCTCTTGGGAATATGAACTTTGAGCCAAAGTAGATGCAAGAACAATCATGTTGTTTCAATGAGCTTATCCAGTGGTTCCTGCTACTAAGTCAATCAGAAAAAGATAATTATCATATGATCTCCCTGATATGAGGAATTTGAGAGGCAGAGGGGGGGCACTGGGGAGTAGGGAAGGAAAAATGAAACAAGATGGGATCAGGAGGGAGACAAACCATAAGAGACTCTTAATCTCACAAAACAAACTGAGGGTTGCTGTGGGGAGAGGGGGTGAGGATAGGGTGGCTGGGTTATGGACATTGGGGAGGGTATGTGATATGATGAGTGCTGTGAATTGTGTAAGACTGATGAATCACAGACCTGTACCCTTGGGGCAAATAATACATTATATGTTAATAAAAATAATTTTAAAAAAAGATCTAAAGAGCCATTCTAGCTCCTATCTTCTCCAAAACCTAGTTCAACTTTTTCTTCTATTTTTGTGACATAATCTATTTCCTTCCAATAATTTCTTTTTGCTGAATTTAGCCAGAGTCAATTTACTTTGCTTTCAAATAAAGAAATTTAACTTTCGTCACTATTACATTCATTCATTCATTACCACCTTGACATCTGGTGAGATAGAGTAGACCAGACAGGAAATATTTTAGGCATTATGGGCCATATTATCTCTGTTGCAGGTACTCTGAAGATATAGCACAAAAGCAGTAACAGACAATATGTAAATGAAATGGAGTGGATATGTTACAATAAAACTTTATTTAAAGACACTGAAATGATATGCATATTTCATAAAATTTTTATATTCTTGAAATATGTTTTTAAAAATTTTAACTAAAAAAATTAAGAAACATTCTTAGGTTGTGAAACATACAGAAATAGGCAGTATAATATATTTTGCTGATTCCTGAGATGCCCAGAGAATGAAAACATTTAGTTGTAAGCGGTAGAGTTAAGTAGTTGGGTAAGGAAGGCTGTTTTAGTAGTAAATACAAGGTGACATGGAGTTGTAGATGTATGACCAAAGCTCAGTAGTTGAGGGAAGAAAAAAATGGGGGAAGCCTTCTGAAGGAATTGCATTAAACTATGCCTTGAAAATAGAGTAAGAATAAGCTCACAAAAGAGGAGACAACCATGTTCAAATCAGAGGAAACAGCAATTATGCTCATAGGAAAGGCAAAGAATTGCAACCTAACATTGCTAGGCACATGTCCTAGGGAGTGTAAGAGAAGGAAGTAGTTGAAAGAAGGGACTGGAAAGTAAAGCTAGAGTCTTAAGAATGGCCATGGCACTTAGTTTTCCTGGAGGGATACTGAACATGTACTTATTGCCCAAGCAAAAAGAGATCATTCCAGAGTGACTGGTAGGGGAAAACAACATTTGAAGGACAGCTGTTAAGAATTACTTTTTATACCTGGGTGTCCCAATCAGTTATTGCCCAACTCTTCGTTTTGGTTCACGTATGATCTCAAGGTCTTGAGATCAAGCCCCAAGCTGGCTCCACACTCAGCAGGGAGTCTGCTGGAGATTCTCTCTCTTTCCCACTCCCTCTCCCTCTCTCTAAAATAAATAAATAAATCTTGAAAAAAAAAAAAAGAATTAGTCATTGTAAGATTAAAGGCATGTTGTTATTTTCTTAACATTTTATGTTTTCATTTTGTGTGCTACTTATTTTAAATTCTTATGGGAAAGAACATAAAATAATTTTTACTCTAAAATTTTGATTTGGACAAATTTATAACTAGTTTAAGTGTTTTGGATTTCAATTTAAGATCAATGGGGAATCACTGAAAGCCTTTAACCAAGAAAAACATGATGTTCTTCATTTTTGAAACACGACTTTTTTTTTTTTATGGATATGACTTAAGGGACTGTGACCTTCCATTACAGAGATGATGATGGTCTAAAATAAAGGAGTGATGATGGAAATGGAGAGAAATGGATCCACATCTGCAGTATTAAATAGAGATTAGAAAATACTTAGGAACTCACTGATAAGGAGAGTAATTGTGAGGAGAAAGGGAGGGATAGCTGCTGGGTTTCTGACTCGCACAAACAATGGGCATCTTCACTCCATAGGGAACATGAGAGGAAGGAAAGCAGATTTTTCAGGGAAAAGATATATTGATATATTGATATATATTGAAGCTGGTGTGCTTTTAGACTTCCAGAGAATGATAATAGGAATTTGTTGGAGGTTCCAGAAAAGAGATCTAGATTACTGCATTTACTGTATAACACAGTGTTTTGGAAATTCACTATAATTAAATTTGCTAAACTCATATAATGTATCAGGCATTTTGCTAAAATCTTTGCATGTATTTTTCATTAATCTTCACAAAACTTACAGACATGATTATTATTACTGTTATTGTTATTGCTACATTATTAATGAGAAACTGAAGGTTTTATAGGTTATCTAACTTGCTAAAATTATTGGAGTTAGAAGTAGATGGCAAACATATGATTTGGGCATCAGATTTGTTAGTTCAAGGAAACAAAACTCTTAATTACTATGTTGATTCAAACAGGAATCATAACAGGAGAAATGATTTCTTTCCAGGTTGAAGGAAATAATTCAGGAAAGAGAAGTCAGGCAAGATCTTCTTATTTCAGGGAGGCAATTAGAAAAATAATCATGATTCAGTTTGCCAAGTGTTTAAACATTTCCAGTAAGTGACACAAATAGTAGAATGATTGGTTATAAATGTTATTCCTGTAAATCTACCTAAGAGTTATCAGTTTAGGTTCTATGAAATTTCAATGAACTTATGGGTCCTTTTACACCTTGTTCAGGAATTTGCCCAAATTAGCTGGTATTACCTAATAGACTTTCTCAACACAGATCATGAACTGGTAATAGTTCTTTTGGACATTATGGGTACCTAATTCAACACCACTAGTCAAGAACTAAATGTAGCAAGTATGTGACACAATGATGATGCAGTATGTATAATGATTATGTCTCTTTGGGTTAGTATGGCAGATCAGCTCAGACCAAGATTTTCCTACAGAAATAAGAGCATGTATTAAATAGAGCAAGAGGAAAAATAACCATCTCTCTCTCTCTCTCTCTCTTTTTGCCATCAAAATTGAAACAGAATGTGTTGGATGCTAAGAACTACATTAATGTGTAAATTACACAGAATACACTCATCTCCCCTTTCTGTCCACTAATATAGTTTATAATGCAGTAATAGCCATCAAGTATTAGAGATGTGATGCCCATAAAAGCTCCCCATCCTCTTTTTTCTGTAGCCACTTTAGAATGATCCATGCCCTTAGGTAACAGGTAGCTTTCTTTGTTATACAGATTTCACACAGTGAATAACATGACTAAGTGGATTTGGACTAATGTATAGAGTTATTGGAACCAAAAATCAAATGTGAGATTCCTTCTCCATAAAGGAAAAAAATAGCAATTTAACAAATGAGGAGACTCATAACTTCCTTCTACATCAGGACTTCTCAATTTTTAAATTATTAATAATATTTTGGACTAAGTAATTCTTTGTTGTGGAGGACTCTAACAAGATTAAATAACATGCCTGGGTCACTAGATTCCTGTAGTACCTGCTCCGTATGACCATCAAAAATGTCTCCAGACATTGCCAAACATCCCCTATGGGGCAAAATTGTTCCTGCCGAAGAACCACTGCTTGATATAAAATGTCCTAAATCACAAGAGAGTCTGTAATATGTTTACATTATACCTTTGCCTCATTTATTAACATTATCTAATCAAATTATAAGAACACAGAGAATATTTATGGAATCTATTTTGTAGGTGAGTAGAATGGAATTAGTGAATATAAGATATAACAACTCTATCAGGCTAGATTAAGATACTGGGAATTCTGATATGAAATTTTGATAGGTGCATTTCATTTAACACAATTACTTGAGAATTTTTCCATTCTGCAATTAACCCCAAGTAGTTAAGGATAGAGGATACGTGTATGAGAAGTGAGGGAACAATAAAAATAAAAAGGAATGGAAATTTAACAGTAGTTTAAAAGAATTACAGTGTAGAGGAAAAAGGAAAATAACTGGAAGCTGAAGAAAGCAATTCTCTTAACTCTTCTTCTAAGAAACAATGGTCTCTGAGCTCACTTAGAGAAAATTTAGTCAAATGTGGTGGAATTGAATGTTTCGGTTTTTTACAGATTGTTCTATTCTGCGTCAGACAAGAAAATTATGCAATCTTGTTGAACAATTAGAATACTCTGAGTAAAGCAGTGAAACTTTACTAAAATAAGAGAAATTGCCTAATACATGAGACAATTTTAATTCAAAATGTAAAAACTCTCTGCAAAAACTACTTACCACAAAAAACAACCTCAAATTCTGCATAGATGACTATGTTTTGCGTGTGTGTGTGTGATTTAAGAGAGTAATTGGAATAATATAATCCCAATATTTAGCAGAATAGAAATAAATTAAAACTGATATCACAGTTTTAAAATCTCAGGTGAATGTCTGCATTTCAAGGAACTAAAATGCAGTGGATATAGGACATCATTGTGTTGAATTATTTACTAAAGGCGTATTAATTTCAAACATGCTTTTACTTGTGCTCAAAAGTTTTCCATGTTGGTTTTGAAACAACTGAAAAGAATTTTTACCTGAACATGATTTAATCTTCATTATTTTTTTAATTTTTTTAAAAGATTTTATTTATTTATTTGACAGGCAGAGATCACAAATAGTCAGAGAGGCAGGCAGAGAGAGAGGTGGAAGCAGGCTGCCTGCTGAGCAGAGAGCACCATGCGGGGCTCAATCCCCAAACGCTGGAATCATGACCTGAGCCTAAGGCAGAGGCTTTAACCCACTGAGCCACCCAGCTGTCCCTTAATCTTCATTATTAAAAGCCACTCACAAAGGCACTTTTGTAGATTGCAGTAAATTCAGTTCTAAAATTGAAGATTGACAACAACCCGTGAGCAAGGACTAAGCCAGAAACACTCATTACTTCACTTGTACCTTCATAAAATGTTTATTACATTTTAAATGTATCTTTGTAGACGATTTTTATTTTATTTAAAGATTGAATATGTGTATGTGAAAAGATAAGTTAAAGTTAATAAATAATAGCCTACCATATTGGTATTATATACTCATAATTATGGCTTAAAGAACACTTTTATATGTCTCTGCTATAACTTTCACCAGGTACCTTACCAGACTAACAGAAAAAAATTTATTGCGATTTTGCAGATGCCAAATGTTAGGCTTAGCTATATAGCTATATGGAATGATCACTTAAAGTGATCATAATTAGAGAAATTTGAGGCTCAAATTCAAAGCAAGTAAATAATGTTTTGATAGTACATTGAAATTTACAGATAAAGTTACACGAATGCTAGCGTAACTCTTTGTCCTTAGCAAGCAAGCTTAACAAAGCCTGTTTCAGATAAGTTCCATGGTATTATACACTTGCCATGTTTAAACTTCTGTCTATGCTTCCCATCATGCTTTTGCTTTTATATAAAATATCTGTTCTCCTCTCTAACCTTATTTGTTTACTCACCTTTCCAGACACACATAGATTTCAGGATCACTGTAAACATTTTTTAATAATAGTTTAGAAATACCTTTCTACTCACTTCCTAGAGCTTTTAGAGTCATCACATTTGATATGCACCTAATTACATTGTACACTGTGTTCTTTGCTATCAGTTTAAGTCTGTTTTTCTTATTTCTTACCAACTGTATTGTAATTTATTTATTTTTAAATAACTATATCGTAATTAGTTTGAAAAAGAGATACATATGTTCATTGTTATTCTATGTCTCAAAGAGTGAGTTGAATCATATATATATATATATATATAAAATGATAAATTTATACCACCTTTAGTTCTATATTAATATTTTGATGGTAAAATTCTATGTTCAATAGTTATTTATTGACATAAATTATTTTAGGCTCTGTGGGCTGGCTGCTTTTATTATTCCTATTAGCCTCATTTTGGTGATAGCTTATATATATATATATATACACACTCATATATATACACATATATATACATACACTCATTCTCCTTCTCTCTCTTTCACACACACATGCACACACACGTACATATACACACAGAAATATCATGCCCCAAGTTCATGTCCTCAGGAATGTGTTTTCTTGTCATTGGCCATAAGATCACTATTCTTTCCTCTTAATTAATGAGTTACATTTCAATGGAAATTATACCTTGAGCATATTTATAACATATTTGTCTATGAAGATTTAAAAATTATGATAGTGAAAATAATCTTGGATATTTCAGAAGTAAGATGCAGAAACCATTTTTGTCAGGCAAGTCATTGCTTACAACCAAATTACACTACATTATTGTTTCAACTTCAGTGTTTAGAACACACTTTCTAGGTTGAAGTTAGAATATATGTATGTGTATGCATGTATGTATGTGTTTATATATATGTATATGTATGTGTGTGTGTGTGTGTGTGTGTGTATGCTTATTTTGTATATATACTTATTTTGGCAAATTATTTAACTTGTCTTTTCCTCCGTTCCTCATCTGCAAAATGGAGATCATGTCTCTATTATAGGGCTACTGTGAGAATTAATAGAGACAGACCAAGAACAGTGTTTAGTACAGAGTAAATGTATCATAAATGTCATCACTGTTGTTATTGAATCTTTACAAATAAATGTTATTTCTTCTGTGCCTGACACCCATTATATTTTTTAATTGTTTGTGAAGGAAACAATACTTTTCAAATCTAATACTTTCTCCAGTTATATATTGTGATTATATTTAGGTTTTTGTATAGTATTTATGCTTGAAATGAGTTCCCTATTCGGGAGGCAGCACTATGAACTTCCTGCAGAGTCATAAAATTAGGGATGCTTTATTTTCACAGGGCTTCTGGTTTGGCTTAATTTTTCTGGAGAGAAACATGGCTCTCCCAATGCATTGGATTCTCTTTGTTGAGTTAGCTGACTGCCAGAGCTTTCTGTCTCAGTTCAGAGCAGATGAGGAGTCCAAAATGGCAGATTTTGGACTCTGGTCCCCTGCATTTGATAATTTTTTTTTTAATTTCTGTAATTATGGGCTTTTTCCCCCTGATAATTTATTCTCTATTGATACAAATTACAAGAAATTTTTGTTTTTTTAATAGATTTAATTCATTTACTTCAGGAATTTTCTATCAAAGCTCACCTGCTATTCACACAAAATTGTAGTGTTGTATCTCATCTTGAATCCATGCCATGTGGTCTATGATAGAATGGGCAGCAGGCTGATACAGTCATGTTTTTAAATGAACAAGTGCCTACAAGTTGTGATACTTCCAAATTCCAGGATAAACCTGACATGGAGCCAAGCTATGTTCTACAGTTTAACAACTGTTATTTGAATGCAGTGAATTTTTCATTTTAGGGCTTCTTGAGTAGACAGATATATATATATAGGTGGGTCTTTGCATTTGTGTAAACATCCTAAGCAACTGAAAATAAACATTTAACCTTGTAAGTTATATGTTCTATATAAAAGCTGAGGGCAATAACATTTTTATAATGACCTCATCGCAATTATGTTTTAATGGCTATTGTATTATTTTTCTATGCTGCATAACAAATTACTTCAAATAATGCTTAAGACATTCATTTATTATCTTGCAGTTTCCATGAGTCAGGAGTCTAGGCATCTTAGTTGAGTCCTCTTCTCAGATGTTGGAAGGATGAATGAAGGTATTGGCCAGTGGTTACATCTTCATTTGAAACTTGGGGTCCTCTTCTAAGTTTATTCAAGTTACCAGCAAAGTTCAATTCCTTGCATTTGTAGGACTGAGGCCCTCAGATTCCAGAAGCTTTCTTCTACATAAGTAGTTAAAAAAGTCTTTTGCTTCTTGAAGGACAGTGACAGGCATCTCTGCTGGTTCAAGTTTCTTGTAAAATGCCTGGATTCTCTTTTAAAGAGCTCACATGGTTAGGTCACATGCACCCAGGATAATCTTCTTTTGATTAGAGACTAATTATATCTCTAAAAATATCTTTACTTCTGTCATATTCTGCTGGTTAAAATAAGGGGAAGTTAGAGGATATCTACAAAGAAGTCTACAGCTAACATACTTAATGGTGACAAACTCAAAGCTTTCCTTCTCAGATCAGGTATAAGACAAGGATGTCCCCTCTCACTACTACTTCTCAACATCGGACTGGAAGTTCTAGCTAAAGCAATAAGATGATTGAGGAAAAAGGTGCAGATTGGGAAAGCTGAAACAAAACTCCCTTTGTTTGCAGATGACATGATCATCTATGTAGAGCCAAAAGAATTGACGAAAGAAATTCTGCGAATTAATAAGTGCTTATAGTAAGGTTGTAATACACAAGGTTAATATGCAAAAATTAATCAACCAGGAATGAACAAATGGAATTTAAAATTAAAAATACAATGCTATTTATATTAGCAACCAAAAACATTGAAATACTTAGATATAAATCCAATAATATACATACATGATCTGTATGAGGTAAACTATCATACTCTGATAAACAAAAATCAAAGAACTAAATAGATGTAGAGATATTCCATATTCATAGATAGAAAGACTCAATATTGTCAAGATGTAAGTTCTTCCCAGTTTGATTTATAGATTCAGTGCAATCTCAGGAAGGTTTTGTGTGGATAACCCAGCAAGGTTTTTTGTGGATATTGACTAAATGATTATAAAGTTTATATGAGAAAAAAGGATCTAGGATACCTAACACAGTTGTAGAAGAACACAATTGTCTCAATTCAGGACTTAAAGCAATGAAAATCAAGACAGTGTGGTATTAGTGAAAGAATAGACAGAACAATGTAAGGGAATAGAGAAACCAGATATAGACCCAATAACCAATTGATCTTTGACAAAGCAAAAAGAATAATAAAAGGGAACAAAGTCTTTTAACAAATGGTCCTGGAACAAGTGAATATCAACATGCAAAAGAATGAATCTAGACACAGACTTTATACACTTCGCAAACACTAACTCAAAGTCAATCATAGACCTAAATGCAGAACTCTCAAACTCCTAGAAGATAGCAGGAGAAGACCTAGATAAACTTGGGGTATGGTTATGACTTTTTAGATATAGTACCACGGGCAAGATCCATGAAAGAAAGAATTAATAAGCTGGACTTCATTAAAATGAAAAAAATCTACTCTGTGAAAGACAATGTTAAGAGAATGAGAAGACAAGCCACAAAGTTGTAGAAAATATTTTCCAAAGACACATCTGATAAAGGAAGGACTGTTATCCAAATTACACAAAGAATTTTTTAACTTCAGTAATAAGAAGACAAACAACCCACTTAAAAAATGGGTAAGAGATCTAAATAGATACCTCATCAAAGAAGACATAGAGATGGGAAATGAACACATCGAAAAGACACTCCACATCATATGTCATCAAGGAAATGCAAACTAAAACAATGAGATACCAATACACACATACTAAAATGACCAAAATCCAGAATACTGACAACACTAAATGCTGCAATGATGTGGAACTAAAGGAATCCTCATTCATTGTTGATAGGAATGCAAAGTTGTAGAGAACCACGTTGGAAGACAGTTTGGCAGTTTCTTACTAAACTAAACGTACTTCTACCACATGACCCAGCAATCACACTCTTGCTGTTTATCCAAAGGGGATGAAAGCTTACGTCTACACAAACCCTGGCACACAGAGGTTTAGAGCAGCTTTATTCATAATTGCCAAACCTTGGAAGCAACCAAGATGACCTTCAGTGAGTGAATGGATAGATAAGCTCTGTTACATCCAGACCATGGAATATTACTCAACACTAAAAAGAAATAACCAGCAAGCATGAAAAGAAACGGAAGAACCTTAAATACCTATTACTAAGTGAAAAAAAGCTCTTTTGTAGAGGGTATATAATGTAGGTTTCTAACCATAATATGCTCTGGAAAAGGCAAAACTATAGAGACTGAGAAGAGGTCAGAGGTTGTCAGGGGTTGGGATAGAAATCAGAGGCACGAATAGGTGGAACACAGAGGACTTTTTAGGGCAGTGAAAATACTTTTCCAGTTACCATAATAGGTACATGGCATTATACATTTGTTTAACCAACAAAGTGAACCCTATATGAACTATGGACTTTCTGTGATAATGATATGTCATCAATTTTAACAAACATATTACTCTTGGAGGATGTTGTTAATGGGGGGTGTTGCATATATGTGAAGGCAAGCGTTACATAATAAATCTTGGCAATTTTCCCTCAATTTTTTTGTGAACTTAAAACTCCAAAAAAATAAAATCAGCGAAAAAACAAAGCAAAATGCATTCAAGAAAGGATTACACAAAAAACTACCAGGGGTGAGAATTATGAGTCCTGGAAAAAGAGATATTCGATTTTGCCTACTTGTACAAATTCATAACAACCTAATGGACCACCTTGTTCACTTGGCTGACCTACTTTGTATAGTAGGAAAGGAAAACAAAAAACAAAAACCAGAAAAGACCTCGAATAGCCAAAGGAATATTGAAAAAGAAAGCCAAAGTTGGTGGCATCACAATTCCGGACTTCAAGCTCTATTACAAAGCTGTCATCATCAAGACAGCATGGTACTGGCACAAAAACAGACACATAGATCAATGGAACAGAATAGAGAGCCCAGAAATGGACCCTCAACTCTATGGTCAACTCATCTTCGACAAAGCAGGAAAGAATGTCCAATGGAACAAAAACAGCCTCTTCAATAAATGGTGTTGGGAAAATTGGACAGCCACATGCAGAAAAATGAAATTGGATCATTTCCTTACACCACACACGAAAATAGACTCAAAATGGATAAAGGATCTCAATGTGAGAAAGGAATCCATCAAAATCCTCGAGGAGAACACAGGCAGCAACCTCTTCGACGTCAGCCGCAGCAACATCTTCCTAGGAACATCACCAAAGGCAAGGGAAGCAAGGGCAAAAATGAACTTTTGGGATTTTATCAAGATCAAAAGCTTTTGCACAGCAAAGGAAACAGTGAACAAAACCAAAAGACAACTGACAGAATGGGAGAAGATATTTGCAAATGACATATCAGATAAAGGGCTAGTGTCCAAAATCTATAAAGAACTTAGCAAACTCAACACCCAAAGAACAAAAAATCCAATCAAGAAATGGGCAGAGGACATGAACAGACATTTCTGCAAAGAAGACATCCAGATGGCCAACAGACACATGAAAAAGTGCTCCATATCACTCGGCATCAGGGAAATACAAATCAAAACCACCATGAGATATCACCTCACACCAGTCAGAATGGCTAAAATTAACAAGTCAGGAAATGACAGATGCTGGCGAGGATGCGGAGAAAGGGGAACCCTCCTACACTGTTGGTGGGAATGCAAGCTGGTGCAACCACTCTGGAAAACAGCATGGAGGTTCCTCAAAATGTTGAAAATAGAACTACCCTATGACCCTGCAATTGCACTGCTGGGTATTTACCCTAAAGATACAAACATAGTGATCCGAAGGGGCACATGCACCCGAATGTTTATAGCAGCAATGTCTACAATAGCCAAACTATGGAAAGAACCT